>NC_091230.1:10911304-11134297 GCF_040958095.1 Procambarus clarkii | reverse complement strand
TAATTGTCATGTTTTCGGTATAAAAAATCGTAATTTCATACTGCGAATACGCGCAGAAAGCCAGAATTTGGCTCCAAAATAGGCTCAAGGGTCCAATTTGGGATGTTTGGGATATTTTGCAAACTGCAGGGGGGTTTGGGCAAAATGTGACCCATCGCTTCTTTCAGTAATTGGCATATATTTCAACCGTCAATTTGGGATAATTGGGATAAAAATTCGTAATTTCAAACTGCGAATACGTGCAGAGAGCCAGAAATTAGCTCCAAAATATGGCTCAAGGTTCGAATTTGGGATGTTTTGGATATTTTGAAAACTGCAAGGAGGGTTTAGGCAAAATGTGATCCATCGCTTCTCAAAGTAATTGGCATATTTTCTGTATAAAAAATCCTAATGTAAAACTGCGAATACGTGCGGAGCGCCAGAATTTGGCTCCGAAATTTGGCTTAAGGGTGGAATTTGGGATAATTGGGATATTTGAAAACTGCAGGGTGTTTTGGGCAAAATGCGACCTTTCGTAGCTCACAGTAATTGGCATTATTTCGGAATAAAAGTCGAAATTTCAAAATGCTAATACGTGGCAGAGAGCAACAATTTGGCTGCAAAATATGGCTGAAGCGTCGAATTTGGGATGTTTTGGATATTTTGAAAATTACTAGAAGGGATTGGGCAAAATGTGATCCATCGCCGCTCTCAAAAATTGGCATATTTTCGATATAAAATGTCATAATTTAAACTGCGAATACGTGCAGAGAGCCAGAATTTGCCTCCAAAATATGGCTCAAGGGTGGAATTTGGGATGTTTGGGATATTTTGAAAACTACAGGGGGTTTTGGGCAAAATATGACCCTTCGCCTCTCACAGTAATTGGCATTATTTCGGTAAAAAAAAGTAAAAATTTCAAACAGCTAATACGTGCAGAGATCCACAATTTTGCTCCAAAATTCGGCTCAAGCGTCGAATTTGGAATGTTTGCGATATTTTGAAAACAGCATGGCGGGGTTTGGGCAAAATGTGACCGATCGACGCTCAAAGTAATTGGCATATTTTCGGTATAAAACGTCGTAATTTCAAACGGCGAATACGTGCAGAGAGCCAGATAGCTATGTTGAGGTTTTATAGTTATGATGACGATGTTGGGAGTGTAATAGTCACGATGACGATGTTGGGAGAGTAACAGTCATGATGACTATGATAGGAGTGTAATAGTCACGATGAAGATGTTGGGGTATAATAGTCATGATGACTATGTTGGGAGTGTAATAGTCATGGTGACTATGTTGGGAGTGTAATAGTCATGATGATTATGTTGGGAGTGTAATAGTCATGATGCCTAAGTTGGTTGAGTAATTATCATGACGACTATTTTGACAGTGTAATTGTCATGATGACTATATTGGCAGTGTAATAGCCATGATGACTGTTGAGAGTGTTATAGTCATGATGACTATGTTGGATGCGTAATAGTCAAAATGTTGGAAGAGTAATAGTCGTGATGACTATGTTGAGAGTGTTATGGACTACATGAAAAACGTGAAAAATGTCACTATTATACCAAATTTGAGGATTTTAACTTCAAATCATAGAGCGAGGTTTCGTATTATTTAGATCCAGGAAAAAACATATGACAATGCGAAACACATTTTATCATTCCAATACAAATGATAAAAATCAATGTGTTTTCATTAGAATTAACTAAAATGTTCCTGATTTTCCGTTTATATTACCGATGGAAGATGTACACGTAAAACCGCTCTATTCCGGCTGAAACATCGATATATGCAATAAAAACCGAACTTCTCCCCCTATCAATATATTACTCAGTATTTTAAAGAGAAACAAATAGATGATTGCAAATGAAGTATTTAAGGTTATTATCTAATCAATTATGTGTTTGCATAATTTTTATCGTATATTTAATGAATTAATACCAATAAACTGAAAATTCACCAAAACCTAGAAAAACGGCAAAATATTGCCTAATTTTAAGATATTTTGTTTGAATCACATGAATGGAAATAGGGATGATAAACGTCAAAATATTGCTAAATTCGATGATTTTTAGAACAAAACAAAATGCAAAAAACTTGCTTAAAAATGCAAAATTGGCGAAATTCTGAGATTTGAAGGCCAAATCACGTGTCGTGAGAAAACTTGAAGTAGTATAGAAATATTGGTAAGAACGAATATATATACGTAAAATCACACTACATGAAAAACGTGAAAAAGTCACTATTTTACCATATTTGAGGATTTTAACTTCAATTCATAGAGCGAGGTTTTGTATTATTTAGATCCAAGAAAAGACATGACAATGCGAAGCACATTTTATCATTCCAATACAAATGATAAAAATCAATGTGTTTTCATTAGAATTAACTAAAATGTTCCTGGTTTTCCGTTTATATTACTGATGGAAGATGTACACGTAAAACCGCTCTAATCCGGCTGAAACGTCGATATATGCAATAAAAACAGAACTTCTCCCCTTTTCAATATCTTACTCAGTATATTAACGAGAAACAAATAGTTGATTGAAAATGAAGTATTTAAGGTTATTATCTCTTCAATTATGTGTTTGCATCATTTATATCGTATATTTAATGAATTAATACCAATGAACTGAAAATTTAAAAAACGAGGAAAAAAGGCAAAATATTGCCTAATTCGATAATATTTTGTTTAAATCACATAAAGGAAAAGGGAATTGATAAACGTCAAAATATTGCTTAATTCGACGATTTTTAGTACAAAACAAAATGCAAGAAACTTGCTTAAAAATGCAAAATTTGCGAAATTCTGAGATATGAAGGCCAAATCACATATCGTGAGAAAACATGAAATAGTGTCAAAATATTGGTAGAAAATTAATATATTTACGTACTATCAAACTACATGAAAAACGTGAAAAAAGTCACTATTATACCAAATTTGAGGATTTTAACTTCGAATCATAAAGCGAGGTTTCGTAATATTTAGATCCATAAAAAGACATATGACAATGTTGTTTCCAATACAAATGATAAAAATCAATGTGTTTTCATTAGAATTAACTAAAATGTTCCTGATTTTCCGTTTATATTACCGATTTAAGATGTACACGTAAAACCGCTCTAATCCGGCTGAAACGTCGATATATGCAATAAAAACAGAACTTCTCCCCTTTTTAATATCTTACTCAGTATTTTAACGAGAAACAAATAGTTGATTGAAAATGAAGTATTTAAGGTTAATTTCTAATCAATTATGTGTTTGCATCATTTTTATCGTAAATTTAATGAATTAATACCAATAAACTGAAAATTTACAAAAACGTGGAAAAACGGCAAAATATTGCCTAATTCGACGATATTTTGTTTAAATCACATAAAGGAAAAGGGGGATTGATAAACGTCAAAATTTTGCTAAATTCGACGATTTAAGTGCAAAACAAAATGCAAGAAACTTGCTTAAAAATGCAAAAAATTGCGAAATTCTAAGATATGAAGGCCAAATCACATATCGTGAGAAAACATGAAATAGTATCGAAATATTGGTAATAAAGAATATATTTACGTACTATCAAACTACATGAAAAACGTGAAAAAAGTCACTATTATACCAAATTTGAGGATTTTAACTTCGAATCATAAAGCGAGGTTTCGTAATATTTAGATCCAAGAAAAGACATATGACAATGTTGTTTCCAATACAAATGATAACAATCAATGTGTTTTCATTAGAATTAACTAAAATGTTCCTGATTTTCCGTTGATATTACCGATGGAAGATGTACACGTAAAACCGCTCTAATCCGGCTGAAATGTCGATATATGCAATAAAAACAGAACTTCTCCCCTTTTTAATATCTTACTCAGTATTTTATTTTCAAAAGCGCAAAGGGGGTTTGGGCAAAATGTGACCCATCGCGGCTCTCAGTAGTTGACATAATTTCGGTATAAAATGTGTCGTAATTTCAACCTGCGAACATGTGCAGAGAGCCAGAATTTGGCTCCAAATATGGCTAAGGAGTTGAATTTTGGATGTTTGGGATATTTTGAAAACTGCATGGGGTTTTGGTCAAAATGTGACCCATCGCTGCTTTCATTAATTGGCATATTTTCAATATAAAAAGTTGTAATTTCAAACTGCGAATACGTGCAGAGAGTCAGAATTTGGCTCCAAAAAAAGGGTCAAGATTCGAATTTGGGATGTTTTGGATATATTGAAAACTGCAGGTAGGGTTTGGGCAAAATGTGATCCATTGCCGCTCTTCGTAATTGGTTATTTTCGGTCGTAAAAAATCGTAATTTGAAACTGCGAATACGTACAGAGAGCCAGAATTTAGCTCCAAAACATGGCGCAAGCGTCGAATTTGGGATGTTTTGGATATTTTGAAAACTGCAGGGAGGGTTTGGGCAAAATGTGATCCATCGCCGCTTTCAGCAATTGGCATATTTTTGGTTTAAAAAGTCATAATTTCAAACTGCGAGTACGTGCAGAGAGCCAGAATTTAGCTCCAACATATGGATCAAGCGTCGAATTTGGGATGCTTGGGATATTTTGAAAACTGAATGGTGGATTTGGGCAAAATGTGATCTATCGGCGCTTTCAGTAATTGGCATATTTTCGTTATAAAAGGTCGTTATTTCAAACTGCGAATACGTGCAGAAAGCCATAATTTGGCTATAAAATATGCCTCAAGGGTCGAATTTGGGATATTTTAAAAACTGCAGGGAGGGTTTGGTCATAATGTGATCCATCGCCGCTTCCAGTAATTGGCATATTTTCAGTATAAAAGTCGTTATTTCAAACTGCGAATACGTTCAGAGAACCAGAGTTTGGCTCTAAAATATGGCTTAAGGGTCGAATTTGGGATGTTTGGAATATTTTGAAAACTACAGGGGGCTTTGGGCAAAATGTGACCCATCGCCCCTTTTAGTAATTGGCATATATTCGGTATAAAAAGTCGTAATTTCAAACTGCGAATACACGCAGAAAGCCAGAATTTGGCTCCAAAATATTGCTTAAGCGTCGAATTTGGAATGTTTGGGATATTTTGAAAACTGAAGGGAGGGTTTGTGCAGAATGTGATCCATCGCCGCTCTCATTAATTGGCATATTTTTGGTATAAAAATTCGTAATCTCAAACTGCGAGTAGGTGCACAGAGCCAGAATTTGGCTCCAAAATATGGCTCAAGCTTCGAATTTGGAATGTTTGGGATATTTTGAAAACTGCAGGGAAGGTTTGGGCAGAATGTGACCTATCGCCGCTTTCTGTAATTAACATATTTTCGGTATAAAATGTCGTAATTTTAATCTGCGAATATGTGCAGAGAGCCAGTATTTGGCTCCAAAATATGGCTCAAGGGTCGAATTTGGGATGCTTGGGATATTTTGAAAACTGAATGGTGGGTTTGGCTAGAATGTGATCTATCGCTGCTTTCAGTAATTGGCATATTTTCGGTATAAAAAGTCATTATTTGAAACTGCCAATACGTGCAGAATGCCGGAATTTGGCTACAAAATATATCTCAAGGTCCGAATTTTAGATGTTTTGGATATTTTGAAAACTGCACGGAGGGTTTGGGTAAAATGTGATCCATCGCTGCTCAAATTAATTGGCATATTTTCGTTATAAAAATTCCAAATTTAAAACTGCGAATACGTGCAGAGAGCCAGAATTTGGCTGCAAAATATGGCGCAAGGGTGAAATTTGGGATGCTTGCGATATTAAAAAACTGCAGGGGAAGGTTTGGGCAAAATGTGACCCATCGCTGCTCTCAGTAATTGGCATATTTTCGGTATAAAAAGACGTAATTTCAAACTGCGAATACGTGCAGAGAGCCAGAATTTGGCTCCAAAATATGGTTCACGGGTCGAATTTAGGATGTTTGGAATATTTTGAAAACTGCTGGTAGGGTTTGCGCAAAATGTGATCCATCGCCGCTATCAGTAATTGGAATATTTTCGGTTTAAAAATTCGAAATTTCAAAATGCGAATACGTGCAGAGAGCCATATTTTTATTTCAAAATATTGCTCAAGCGTCGAGTTTAGGATGTTTGGGATATTTTGAAAACTTCACGGAGGGTTTGGGCAGAATGTGATCCATCGCCGCTTTCAGTAATTGGGATATTTTCGGTATAAAATGTTGTAATTTCAAACTGTAAATAGATGCATAGAGGCAGAATTTGGCTCCAAAATATGGCTCATGCATCGAATTTGGGATGTTTGGGATATTTTGAAAACTGCAGGGGAGAGGGTTTGGGCAAAATGTGACCTATCGCCGCTCTCAGGATCACTTTTTGCCCAAACCTTCCTTGCAGTTTTCAAAATATCCTAAACATCCCAAATTCGACGCTTGAGCCATATTTTGGAGCCAAATTGTGGCTCTCTGCACGTATTAGCAGTTTGAAATTTTGAGTTTTTATTCCGAAATAATGCCAATTACTGTTAGCAGCGAAAGGTCACATTTTGCCCAAAACCCCCTGCAGTTTTCAAAATATCCCAATTATCCCAAATTCCACCCTTGAGCCAAATTTTGGAGCCAAATTGTGGCACTCTGCACGTATTCGCAGTTTTACATTAAGATTTTTTATACCGAAAATATGTCAATTACTTAGAGCGGCGATGGACCACATTTTGCCTAAACCCTCCTGCAGTTTTCAAAATATCCAAAACATCCCAATTTTGCCCAAACCCTCTCTGCAGTTTTTAAATTATCCTAAACATCCCAAATTCGACAATTGAGCCATATTTTGGAGCCAAATTCTGGCTCTCTGCACGCATTCGCATTTTGAAATTACGACTTTTTATACCGAAAATATGCCAATTACTGAGAGCGGCGATGGATCACATTTTACCCAAACCCTCCCAGCAGTTTTTAAAAAATCGAAAACATCCCAAATTCGACACTTGAGGATTATTTTGGAACCAAATTTTGTCTTTCTGCTTGTATTCGCAGTTTGAAATTTCGACTTTTTCTACCGAAAATATGCCAATTACTGAAAGCAGCGATGGATCAAATTTTGCACAAACCCTCTCTGCAGTTTTTAAATTATCCCAAACATCACAAATTCGACAATTGAGCCATATTTTGGAGCCAAATTCTGGCTCTCTGCACATATTCGCAGTTTGAAATTACAACATTTTATATCGAAAATATGTCAATACCTGCTAGCAGCGATAGGTCATATTTTGCCCAAACCCCCCCCTGCAGTTTTCAAAATATCCCAAACATCCCAAATTCGACGCTTGAGCCATATTTTGAAGCTAAATTCGGGCTCTCTGCACGTATTCGCAGTTTGAAATTTCGTCTTTTTAAATTGAAAATATGCCAATTACTGAGAGCGGCGATGGATCACATTTTGCCCAAACCCTCCCTGCAGTTTTCAAAATATAGCAAACATCCCAAATTCGACGCTTAAGCTATATTTTGGGGACAAATTCTGACTCTGCAAGTATTCGCAGTTTGAAATCACGAATTTTTATACCGAAAATATACCAATTACTTTGAGCGGCGATCGGTCACATTTTGCCCAAACCCCGCCATGCTGGTTCCAAAATATCGCAAACATTTCAAATTCGATGCTTGAGCCGAATTTACCGATGGAAGATGTACATGTAAAACCGCTCTAATCCAGCTGAAAAGTTGATATATGCAATAAAAACCGAACTTCTCCCCTTTCAATATCTTAATCAGTATTTTAACGAGAAACAAATAGTTGATTGAAAATGAAGTATTTAAGGTTAATTTCTAATCAATTATGTGTTTGCGTCATTTTTATCGTATATTAAATGAATTAATAACAATAAACTGAAAATTCACAAAAACGTGGAAAAACAGCAAAATATTGCCTAATTCGATGATATTTTGTTTAAATCACAGAAAGGAAAAGGGGATGATAAACGTCAAAATATTGCTAAATTCGAAGATTTTTAGTACAAAACAAAATGCAAGAAACTTGCTTAAAAATGCAAAATTTGCGAAATTAAGATATATGAAGGCCAAATCACATATCGTGAGAAAACATGAAGTAGTATCGAAATATTGGTAAAAACGAATATATTTACGTAAAATCACACTATATGAAAAACGTGAAAAAGTCACTATTTTACCATACTTGTGGATTTTAACTTCAAATTACAGAGCAAGGTTTCGTATTATTTAGATCCATGAAAAGACATATGACAATGTTGTTTCCAATACAAATGATAAAAATCAATGTGTTTTCATTAGAAATAACTAAAATGTTCCTGATTTTCCGTTTATATTACCGATGGAAGATGTACACGTAAAATCACTCTAATCCGGCTGAAACGTCGATATATGTAATAAAAACAGAACTTCTCCCATTTTCAATATCTTACTCAGTATTTTAACGAGAAACAAATAGTTGATTGAAAATGAAGTATTTAAGGTTAATTTCTAATCAATTATGTGTTTGCATCATATTTATCGTATATATATTTAATTAATAACAATTAACTGAAAATTCACAAAAAACGTGGAGAAACAGCAAAATATTGCCTAATTCGAAGATATTTTGTTTAAATCACATAAAGGAAAAGGGGATGATAAACGTCAAAATATTGCTAAATTCGAAGATTTTTAGTACAAAACAAAATGCAAGAAACATGCTTAAAAATGCAAAATTTGCGAAATTAAGAGATATGAAGGCCTAATCACATATCGTGAGAAAACATAAAGTAGTATCGAAATATTGGTAAAAACGAATATATTTACGTAAAATCACACTATATGAAAAACGTGAAAAAGTCACTATTATACCATATTTGAGGATTTTAACTTCAAATTACAGAGCAATGTTTCGTATTATTTAGATCCAAGAAAAGACATATGACAATGTTGTTTCCAATACAAATGATATAAATCAATGTGTTTTCATTAGAAATAACTAAAATGTTCCTGATTTTCCGTTTATATTACCGATGGAAGATGTACACGTAAAATCACTCTAATCCGGCTGAAACGTCGATATATGTAATAAAAACAGAACTTCTCCCATTTTCAATATCTTACTCAGTATTTTAACGAGAAACAAATAGTTGATTGAAAATGAAGTATTTAAGGTTAATTTCTAATCAATTATGTGTTTGCATCATATTTATCGTATATATATTTAATTAATAACAATTAACTGAAAATTCACAAAAAACGTGGAGAAACAGCAAAATATTGCCTAATTCGAAGATATTTTGTTTAAATCACATGAAGGAAAAGTGGATGATAAACGTCAAAATATTGCTAAATTCGAAGATTTTAGTTCAAAACAAAATGCAAGAAACTTGCTTAAAAATGCAAAATTTGCGAAATTCTGAGATATGAAGGCCAAATCACATATCGTGAGAAAACCTGAAGTTGTATCGAAATATTGGTAAAAATGATTATATTTACGTAAAATCACACTATATGAAAAACGTGAAAAAGTCACTATTATACCATATTTGAGGATTTTAACTTCAAATTACAGAGCAAGGTTTCGTATTACTTAGATCTAAGAAAAGACATATGACAATGTTGTTTCCAATACAAATGATAAAAATCAATGTATTTTCATTAGAATTAACTAAAATAATCCTGATTTTCCGTTTATTTTACCGATGGAAGATGTACACGTAAAACCGCTCTAATCCGGCTGAAACGTCGATATATGCAATAAAAACAGAAGTTCTCCCCTTTTCAATATCTTTCTCAGTATTTTAACGTGAAACAAATAGTTGATTGAAAATGAAGTATTTAAGGGTAATTTCTAATCAATTATGTGTTTGCATCATTTTTATCGTATATTTAATGTATTAATAACAATAAACTGAAAATTCACAAAAACGTGGAAAAACAGCAAAATATTGCCTAATTCGATGATATTTTGTTTATATCACATAAAGGAAAAGGGGATGATAAACGTGAAAATATTGCTAAATTAGATGATTTTTAGTACGAAACAAAATGCAAGAAAACTTCCTTAAATTGCAATATTATGCGAAATTCTGAGACCTGAAGGCCAAATCACATATCGTGATATAATATGAAATAGTATCGAAATATTGGTAAAAATGAATATATATACGAAATATGAAATGAAAAACGTGAAAAAAGTCACTATTACACCAAATTTGAGGATTTTAACTTCGAATCATAGAGCGAGGTTTCGTATTATTTAGATCCGAGAAAAGACATATGACAATGTTGTTTCCAATACAAATGATAAAAATCAATGTGTTTTCATTAGAATTAACTAAATTGTTCATGATTTTCCGTTTATATTACCGATGGAAGATGTACACGTAAAACCGCTCTATTCCGGCTGAAACGTCGATATATGCAATAAAAACCGAACTTCTCCCCTTTTCAATATCTTACTCAGTATTTTAAGAGAAACAAATAGATGATTGCAAATGAAGTATTTAAGGTTATTATCTAATCAATTATGTGTTTGCATAATTTTTATCGTATATTTAATGAATTAATAACAATAAACTGAAAATTCACAAAAACGTGGAAAAACAGCAAAATATTGCCAAATTCGATGATATTTTGTTTAAATCACATAAAGGAAAAGGGGATTGATAAACGTCAAAATATTGCTAAATTCGACAATTTTTAGTACAAAACAAAATGCAAGAAACTTGCTTAAAAATGCAAAATTTGCAAAATTCTGAGATATGAAGGCCAAATCACATATCTTGAGAAAACATGAAGTAGAATCGAAATATTGGTAAAAACGAATATATTTACGTATAATCACACTACATGAAAAACGTGAAAAAAGTAACTATTTTACCATATTTGAGTATTTTAATTTCAAATCATAGAGCGAGGTTTCGTATTATTTAGATCCAAGAAAAGACATATGACAATGCGAAACACATTTTATCATTCCAATCCAAATGATAAAAATAAAAAATTGAAACACGTGAAAAAGTCACTATTTTACCATATTTGAGGATTTTAACTTCAAATTATAGAGCAAGGTTTCGTATTATTTAGATCCAAGAAAAGACATATGACAATGTTGTTTCCAATACAAATGATAAAAATCAATGTGTTTTCATTAGAATTAACTAAAATGTTAAATAAATGAAGTATTTAAGGTTAATTTCTAATCAATTATGTGTTTGCATCATTTTTATCGTATATATATTGAATTAATAACAATAAACTGAAAATTCACAAAAAAGGTGGAAAAACAGCAAAATATTGCCTAATTCGATGATAATTTGTTTATATCACATATAGGAAAAGGGGTCATTGTTGATGGTGTAAGGCAGTACAGTGGTCATTGTAATGGTGTAGGGGCATACAGCGGTCATTGATGATGGCGTAAGGCAGTACAGGTCTCATTCTTGGACGGTCAAGGATTGAACGCTGACCTGCAAGAAGCGAGACCGTCGCTCTACCGTCCAGTCCTACACTATTATGTAGTTCAATGCTGTTATGTAGTGGATCAATCATTGCTGTTACGATGCGGATCAATCCCAAACAAAGAGTAAGCCTCATTATTATTATTATTATTATTATTATTAATATTATTATTATTATTATTATTATTATTATTATTATTATTATTATTATTATTATTATTATTATTATTATTATTATTATTATTATTACACTTTTCTTTTCATGTGTCACACCTGTACTTTACATGTTTGTGCAAATGTTATAGCCTAACTTGTTGGCTGGTAAGCTTGTTATCCATGAGAAGTCAAAGAGAGCTGTACCACCTACAAGATACCCTAGATACCTTGCATGCTCTGGTTTCTTCAACAGGCTCTTTTCCCAGTTACACTAACCCATTAAACTGTTACAATAAAACTAACACACATTATGCTGTAGTTTATTTATAACCACCAATTGTTGCATAAGCTATATGTACAGTTAAAGCTTCGCTACGTGTATGGATAAACACCTAACAGGTTAAATATTAAAAAGCAGTCCACTTTAAAATTAAAATAAATTAAATTAAATTAAATATTAATCCTTCATTCTAGCAGTGTTCAGTGGGAGACGATGGCGCGGGTGGGAGGAGGGTGGCGTGGGGGAACCTTCCCGTTATCCAGTGTAATCCTCACCATCCTCTGGCGGCGCTCTTTTACTTCATCTTTTTTGTCCTTATTTTTACGGTGTGATACCTTTGTCTGACGTTTGCCGAGGGCGTGGGCAGCAAGTTGTTTCTGTGCGTCGAGTACTGTGTATTGCTGCTCAACTGCAGTACACCTCTCCCACTCCCCAGGCCTCATTGTGTATACTTCAAACACCCTGGAAGAGCCCGAGGAGACGCAGACTGTCACTGGAAGACACCTCATTTTTTCAATCTTAGGGGGGGGGGGACTGGATTCCCGTCGCTCTACTTACTTGGCCACGTCAGAGTATAATTATTATGATTACGACCTAGCCATACCATCCAGCATTATTAGCCATAATTATATCCTAGATAACACAAAATATAGTTAACTGGCTATATAGCAATACTAACCCGTCATTGTGCGAGGCTATGGGTGAGAATAGTGGTTTAGGTTGTGATGGTTTAAATGGTGATGGTCGGTAAGGGAAGGGGGGGGGGGATTAATGATAGTGGTGGTGAAGATTGATGAAGATTATGCCACCCAAGAGGTGGCTCGGGCATGAATAACCCGCAAGTAGTGGTGGTGATGGTGTTACACGAACTACAGTACATAATCCTATTTTTGTCCTATTTGTACCGATGATGATGCTGGGAAGGCATTACCATGTTGGAATAGTCCTCATGATTATGTTTGGAGTGTAATACTCATAATAACTATACTGAGAAGTATTAGTCATGATGACTAGGTTGGGAGTGTAATAGTCATGATGGCAATGTTGGGAGTATAATAGTCATGATGACTAAGTTGGTAGTGTAAAAATCATGATTATGTTGGCAGTGTAATTATCATGATGATTATGTTGGCAGTGTAATTGTCATGATGACTACGTTGGCAGTGAAATAGTCATGATGACTATGTTGGAAGTGATGTTAGTCATGATGTTAGGAGAGTAATAGTCATAATGACAATGTTCGGAGATTAATAGTCATGATGACTATGTTGGGAGTGTTATGGTCATGATGGCTATTTTGGAGGTGTTATGGTCATAATGACTATGTTGGGAGTGTTATGGGCATGATAACAATGTTAGGAGTGTAATAGTCATGATGACTATGATGGGAGTGTAATAGTCATGATGTTGGGAGAGTAATAATCATGATGACAATGTTCGGTGATTAATAGTCATGATGACTATGTTGGAATTGTTATGGTCATGATGACTATGTTGGGAGTGTTATGGTCATAATGACTATGTTGGGAGTGTTATGGTCATGATGACAATGTTGGGAGTGTAATAGTCATGATGACTATGATGGGAGTGTAATAGTCATGATGTTGGGAGAGTAATAGTCATGATGTTGGGAGAGTAACAGTCATGATGTTGGGAGAGTAATAGTCATCATGTTGGGAGAGAAATAGTCATGATGACGATGTTGGGAGTGTAATTGTCACGATGACTATGTTGAGGTTTTATAGTCATGATGACGATGTCTGGAGAGTAATAGTCATGATGACTATGTAGGGAGTGTAATTGTCAAGACGACTATGTAGAGGTTTAATAGTCATGATGACTATGTTGGAAGTGTAATTGTCATGATGGCTATGTTGAGGTTCTATAGTCATGGTGACGATGTTGGGAGTGTAATAGTCACGATGAAGATGTTGGGAGAGTAATAGTCATGATGGCTATGATGGCAGTGTAATAGTCACGATGAAGATGTTGGGGGTGTAATAGTCATGATGACTATGTTGGGAGTGTAATAGTCATTATGACTATGTTGGGAGTGTAATAGTCATGATGACTATGTTGGGAGTGCAATAGTCATGATGACTAAGTTGGTAGTGTAATATTCATGACGACTATGTTGGCAGTGTAATTGTCATAATGACTAAATTGGCAGTGTAACAGTCATGATGACTATGTTGGACGAGTAAAAGTCATGAAGTTGGGAGAGAAATAGTCATGAAGACTATGTTGGGGGTGTTATGGTCATGATGACTATGTTGGGGGTGTAATAGTCATGATGACTATGTTAGGAGAGTAATGGTCATGATGACTATGTTGGGAGTGCAATTGTCATGATGAAAATGTTGAGGTTTTATAGTCATGATGACGATGTTGGGAGAGTAATAGTCATGATGACTATGTTAGGAGTGTAATTGTCATGATGACCATTTTCAGGTTTTATAGTCATGATGACTATGTTGGGAGTGTAATTGTCATGATGGCTATGTTGAGGTTTTATAGTCATGATGACGATGTTGGGAGTGTAATAGTCACGATGAAGATGTTGGGGGTGTAATAGTCATGATGACTATGTTGGGAGAGTAATAGTCATGATGACTATGTTGGGAGTATAATACTCATGATGACTGTGTTGGGAGAGTAATAGTCATGATGACTATGTTGAGGTTTTATAGTCATGATAACGATGTTGGGAGTGTAATAGTCATGATGACTATATTGGGAGTGAAATTGTCATGATGACTATGTTGGGAGTGTAATAGTCGTGATGACAATGTTCGGAGTGTAATAGTCATGATGACTATGTTGGGAGTGTAATAGTCATGATGACTATATTGGGAGAGTAATAGTCATGATGACAATGTTGGGAGTGTAATAGTCATGCTGTCTATGTTGGGAGTGTAATTGTCATGATGACTATGTTGGGAGAGTAATAGTCATGATGACTATGTTGGGAGTGAAAAAGTCATGATAACTATGTTGGGAGAGTCATAGTCATGATGATTTTGTTCAGGTTTCATAGTCATGATGACGATGTTGGGAGTGTAATAGTCATGATGTTGAGAGAGTAATAGTCATGATGTTGTGAGAGTAATAGTCATGATGTTGGGAGAGTAATAGTCCTGATGTTGGGAGAGTAGTAGTCTTGATGTTAGGAGAGTAATAGTCATGATGTTGAGAGATAAATTGTCATGATGTTGGGAGAGTAATAGTCATGATGACGATGTTTGGAGAGTAATAGTCATGATGACTATAAAGGAAGTGTAATAGTCATGATGACTATGTTGGGAGTGAAATAGTCATGATGACTATGTTGGGAGAGTAATAGTCATGATGACAATGTTGGGAGTGTAATTGTCATGATGACAATGTTGAGGTTTTATAGTAATGATGACGATGTCTGGAGAGCAATAGTCATGATGACTATATAGGGAGTGTAATTGTCATGATGACTATGTTGAGGTTTTATTGTCATGATGAATATGTTGGGAGTGCAATTGTCATGATAGCTATGTTGAGGTTTTATAGTTATGATGACGATGTTGGGAGTGTAATAGTCACGATGACGATGTTGGGAGAGTAACAGTCATGATGAGTATGATAGGAGTGTAATAGTCACGATGAAGATGTTGGGGTGTAATAGTCATGATGACTATGTTGGGAGTGTAATAGTAATGGTGACTATGTTGGGAGTGTAATAGTCATGATGATTATGTTGGGAGTGTAATAGTCATGATTCCTAAGTTGGTAGTGTAATAATCATGACGACTATTTTGACAGTGTAATTGTCATGATGACTATATTGGCAGTGTAATAGCCATGATGACTGTTGAGAGTGTAATAGTCATGATGACTATGTTGGATGTGTAATAGTCAAAATGTTGGAAGAGTAATAGTCATGATGACTATGTTGAGAGTGTTATGGTCATGATGACTATGTTGGGAGTGTTATGGTCATGATGACAATGTTGGAAGAGTAATAGTCATGATGTTGGGAGAGTAATAGTCATGATGTTGGGAGAGTAATAGTCATGATGACTATGCTAGGGGTGTAATAGTCATGATGACTATATTGGGTGAGTAATAGGTATGATGACTATGTTGGGAGTGTAATTGTCATGATGGCTATGTTGAGGATTTATAGTCATAATGAAGATATTGGGAGTGTAATTGACATGATGGCTATTTTGAGGTTTTATACTGATGATGACGATGTTGGGAGTGTAATAATCACGATGAAGATGTTGGAGGTGTAATAGTCATGATGACTATGTTGGGAGTGTAATAGTCATGATGACTATGTTGGGAGAGTAATAGTCATGATGACTATTTTGGGAGTGTAATAGTCATGATGACTATGTTGGGAGTGTAATAGTCATGATGATTATGTTGGGAGTGTAATAGTCATGATGACTTAGTTGGGAGAGTAATAGTCATGAAGACTATGTTGGGATAGTAATAGTCATGATGACTATGTTGGAAGTGTAACAGCCATGATGACTATGTTGGGAGAGTAATAGTCATGATGACTATGTTGAGGTTTTATAGTCAAGATGACGATGTTCGGAGTGTAATAGTAATGATGACTATGTTGGGAGTGTAATTGTCATGATGACTATGTTTAGAGTGTAATAGTCATGATGACTATGTTGGGAGTGTAATAGTCATTATGACTATGTTGGGAGAGTAATAGTCATGATGACTATGTTGGGAGTGCAATAGTCATGATGACTAAGTTGGTAGTGTAATATTCATGACGACTATGTTGGCAGAGTAATTGTCATAATGACTAAATTGGCAGTGTAACAGTCATGATGACTATGTTGGACGTGTAAAAGTCATGAAGTTGGGAGAGAAATAGTCATGAAGACTATGTTGGGGGTGTTATGGTCATGATGACTATGGTGGGGGTGTAATAGTCATGATGACTATGTTAGGAGAGTAATGGTCATGATGACTATGTTGGGAGTGCAATTGTCATGATGAAAATGTTGAGGTTTTATAGTCATGATGACGATGTTGGGAGAGTAATAGTCATGATGACTATGTTAGGAGTGTAATTGTCATGATGACCATTTTCAGGTTTTATAGTCATGATGACTATGTTGGGAGTGTAATTGTCATGATGGCTATGTTGAGGTTTTATAGTCATGATGACGATGTTGGGAGTGTAATAGTCACGATGAAGATGTTGGGGGTGTAATAGTCATGATGACTATGTTGGGAGAGTAATAGTCATGATGACTATGTTAGGAGTATAATACTCATGATGACTGTGTTGGGAGAGTAATAGTCATGATGACTATGTTGAGGTTTTATAGTCATGATAACGATGTTGGGAGTGTAATAGTCATGATGACTATATTGGGAGTGAAATTGTCATGATGACTATGTTGGGAGTGTAATAGTCGTGATGACAATGTTCGGAGTGTAATAGTCATTATGACTATGTTGGGAGTGTAATAGTCATGATGACTATATTGGGAGAGTAATAGTCATGATGACAATGTTGGGAGTGTAATAGTCATGCTGTCTATGTTGGGAGTGTAATTGTCATGATGACTATGTTGGGAGAGTAATAGTCATGATGACTATGTTGGGAGTGTAAAAGTCATGATAACTATGTTGGGAGAGTCATAGTCATGATGATTTTGTTGAGGTTTCATAGTCATGATGACGATGTTGGGAGTGTAATAGTCATGATGTTGAGAGAGTAATAGTCATGATGTTGTGAGAGTAATAGTCATGATGTTGGGAGAGTAATAGTCCTGATGTTGGGAGAGTAGTAGTCTTGATGTTAGGAGAGTAATAGTCATGATGTTGAGAGAGAAATTGTCATGATGTTGGGAGAGTAATAGTCATGATGACGATGTTTGGAGAGTAATAGTCATGATGACAATAATGGAAGTGTAATAGTCATGATGACTATGTTGGGAGTGAAATAGTCATGATGACTATGTTGGGAGAGTAATAGTCATGATGACAATGTTGGGAGTGTAATTGTCATGATGACAATGTTGAGGTTTTATAGTAATGATGACGATGTCTGGAGAGCAATAGTCATGATGACTATATAGGGAGTGTAATTGTCATGATGACTATGTTGAGGTTTTATTGTCATGATGAATATGTTGGGAGTGCAATTGTCATGATAGCTATGTTGAGGTTTTATAGTTATGATGACGATGTTGGGAGTGTAATAGTCACGATGACGATGTTGGGAGAGTAACAGTCATGATGACTATGATAGGAGTGTAATAGTCACGATGAAGATGTTGGGGTGTAATAGTCATGATGACTATGTTGGGAGTGTAATAGTAATGGTGACTATGTTGGGAGTGTAATAGTCATGATGATTATGTTGGGAGTGTAATAGTCATGATTCCTAAGTTGGTAGTGTAATAATCATGACGACTATTTTGACAGTGTAATTGTCATGATGACTATATTGGCAGTGTAATAGCCATGATGACTGTTGAGAGTGTAATAGTCATGATGACTATGTTGGATGTGTAATAGTCAAAATGTTGGAAGAGTAATAGTCATGATGACTATGTTGAGAGTGTTATGGTCATGATGACTATGTTGGGAGTGTTATGGTCATGATGACAATGTTGGGAGTCTTATGGTCATGATGACGATGTTGGAAGAGTAATAGTCATGATGTTGGGAGAGTAATAGTCATGATGTTGGGAGAGTAATAGTCATGATGACTATGCTAGGGGTGTAATAGTCATGATGACTATATTGGGTGAGTAATAGGTATGATGACTATGTTGGGAGTGTAATTGTCATGATGGCTATGTTGAGGATTTATAGTCATAATGAAGATATTGGGAGTGTAATTGACATGATGGCTATTTTGAGGTTTTATACTGATGATGACGATGTTGGGAGTGTAATAACCACGATGAAGATGTTGGAGGTGTAATAGTCATGATGACTATGTTGGGAGTGTAATAGTCATGATGACTATGTTGGGAGAGTAATAGTCATGATGACTATTTTGGGAGTGTAATAGTCATGATGACTATGTTGGGAGTGTAATAGTCATGATGATTATGTTGGGAGTGTAATAGTCATGATGACTTAGTTGGGAGAGTAATAGTCATGAAGACTATGTTGGGATAGTAATAGCCATGATGACTATGTTGGGAGAGTAATAGTCATGATGACTATGTTGAGGTTTTATAGTCAAGATGACGATGTTCGGAGTGTAATAGTAATGATGACTATGTTGGGAGTGTAATTGTCATGATGACTATGTTTAGAGTGTAATAGTCATGATGACTATGTTGGGAGTGTAATAGTCATTATGACTATGTTTTGAGAGTAATAGTCATGATGACTATGTTGGGAGAGTAATAGTCATGAGGACTATGTTGGGAGAGTAATAGTCATGATGACAATGTTGGGAGTGTAATAGCGATGATGACTATATTAGGAGAGTAATAGTGATGGTGACTATGTTAGGAGTGTAATAGTCATGATGACAATGTTAGGAGTGTAATAGTCATGATGACTATGTTGGGAGTGTAATAGTCATGTTGCTTATGTTGGGAGTGTAATAGCCATGATGACTATGTTGGGAGAGTAATAGTCATGATGACTATGTTGGGAGTGTAATTGTCCTGATGACTATGTTGGGAGTGTAATAGTCATGATGATTATGTTAGAAGTGTAATTGTCATGATGAAAATTTTAGGAGTGTAATAGTCATGATGACTATGTTGGGAGTGTAATAGTCATGATGACTATGTTGGGAGAGTAATAGTCATGATAACTATCTTGGGAGTGTAATAGTCATGATGACTATGTTGGAAGTGTAACAGCTATGATGACTATGTTGGGAGTGTAATAGTCATGATAATTATGTTGGGAGAGTAATAGTCATGATGACTATGTTGGGAGAGTAATAGTCATGAAGACTATGTTGGGATAGTAATAGTCATGATGACTATGTTGGAAGTGTAACAGCCATGATGACTATGTTGGGAGAGTATTAGTCATGATTACTATGTTGAGGTTTTATAGTCACGATGACGATGTTGTGAGTGTAATAGTCATGATGACTATGTTGGGAGTGTAATTGTCATGATGACTATGTTAAGAGTGTAATATTCATGATGACTATGTTGGGAGTGTAATAGTCATGATGACTATGTTGGGAGAGTAATAGTCATGATGACAATGTTGGGAGTGTAATAGCGATGATGACTATATTAGGAGAGTAATAGTGATGATGACTATGTTGGGAGTGTAATAGTCATGATGACAATGTTAGGAGTGTAATAGTCATGATGACTATGTTGGGAGCGTAACAGTCATGGTGCATATGTTGGGAGTGTAATAGCCATGATGACTAAGTTGGGAGTGTAATTGTCCGGATGACTAATTTGGGAGTGTAATCCTCATGATGACTATGTTGGGAGTGTAATAGTAATGATGACTATGTTGGGAGTGTAATAGTAATGATGACTATGTTGGGAGAGTATTAGTCATGATGACAATGTTGGGAGTGTAATAGCGATGATGACTATATTAGGAGAGTAATAGTGATGATAACTATTTTGGAAGTGTAATAGTCATGATGACTATGTTGGGAGAGTAATAGTCATGATGACCATCTTGGGAGTGCAATAGTCATGATAACTATGTTAGGAGTGTAATAGTCATGATGATTATGTTGGGAGTGTAATAGTCATGATGACTATGTTGGGAGTGTAATAGTCATGGTGCTTATGTTGGGAGTGTAATAGCCATGATGAAAATGTTGGGAGAGTAATAGTCATGATGACTATGTTGGGAGTGTAATTGTCCTGATGACTATGTTGGGAGTGTAATAGTCATGATGATTATGTTAGAAGTGTAATTGTCATGATGAAAATTTTAGGAGTGTAATAGTCATGATGACTATGTTGGGAGTGTAATAGTCATGATGACTATGTTGGGAGAGTAATAGTCATGATAACTATCTTGGGAGTGTAATAGTCATGATGACTATGTTGGAAGTGTAACAGCCATGATGACTATGTTGGGAGTGTAATAGTCATGATGACTATGTTGGGAGAGTAATAGTCATGAAGACTATGTTGGGATAGTAATAGTCATGATGACTATGTTGGAAGTGTAACAGCCATGATGACTATGTTGGGAGAGTATTAGTCATGATGACTATGTTGAGGTTTTATAGTCACGATGTCGATGCTGGGAGTGTAATAGTCATGATGACTATGTTGGGAGTGTAATTGTCATGATGACTATGTTTAGAGTGTAATAGTCATGATGACTATGTTGGGAGTGTAATAGTCATGATGACTATGTTGGGAGAGTAATAGTCATGATGACAATGTTGGGAGTGTAATAGCGATGATGACTATATTAGGAGAGTAATAGTGATGATGACTATGTTGGGAGTGTAATAGTCATGATGACAATGTTAGGAGTGTAATAGTCATGATGACTATGTTGGGAGCGTAATAGTCATGGTGCCTATGTTGGGAGTGTAATAGCCATGAGGACTATGTTGGGAGTGTAATTGTGCTGCTGACTAATTTGGGAGTGTAGTCCTCATGATGACTATGTTGGGAGTGGAATAGTAATGATGACTTTGTTGGGAGTGTAATAGTAATGATGACTATGCTGGGAGTGTAATAGACATGATGACTATGTTGGGAGTGTGAGAGTCATGATGAATATGTTTCGAGAGTAATAATCATGATGACTATGTTGGGAGTGTAATTGTCGTGATGAATATGTTGGGAGTGTAATAGTCATGATGACTATTTCCATGACTATTGGCATATTTTCGGTATAAAATGTCGTAATTTGAAACTGCGAGTAGATGCATAGAGCAAGAATTTGGTTTAAAAATATGGCTTAAGCATCGAATTTGGGATGTTTGGGATATTTTGAAAACTGCAGGGGAGGGGGTTTGGGCAAAATGTGACTTATCGCCGCTCTCAGGATCACTCTTTGCCCAAACCTTCCTTGCAGTTTTCAAAATATCCAAAACATCCCAAATTCGACGCTTGAGCTATATTTTGGAGTCAAATTGTGGCTCTCTGCCCGTATTAGCAGTTTGAAGTTTCGAATTTTTATTCCGAAATAATGCCAATTACTGTGAGCGGCGAAAGGTCACATTTTGCCCAAAACCCCCTGCAGTTTTCAAAATATCCCAATTATCCCAAATTCCACCCTTGAGCCAAATTTTGGAGCCAAATTCTGGCTCTCTGCACGTATTCGCAGTTTTACATTAGGAATTTTTATACCGAAAATATGCCAATTACTTAAAGCGGCGATGGATCACATTTTGCCTAAACCCTCCTGCAGTTTTCAAAATATCCAAAACATCCCAAATTCATCCATATGAGCAATATTTTGCAGCCAAATTCTGGCTCTCTGCACGTATTCGCAGTTTGAAATCACGACTTTTTATACCGAAAATATGCCAATTACTGAAAGCGGCAATAGATCACATTCTGCCCAAACACTCCCTGCAGTTTTCAAAATATCCCAAACATCCCGAATTAGACGCTTGACCCATATTTTGGAGCCAAATTCTCGCTCTCTACACGCATTCGCAGTTTGAAATTACGACATTTTATACCGAAAATATGCCAATTACTGAGAGCGGCGACGGATCACATATTGTCCAAACCCTCCCAGCAGTTTCAAAATATCCAAAACATCCCAAATTCGACCCTTGAGAATTATTTTGGAGCCAAATTTTGTCTTTCTGCTTGTATTCGCTGTCTGAAATTACGACTTTTTATACCGAAAATATGCCAATTACTAAAAGCGGCGATGGATCAAATTTTGTCCAAATCCTCTCTGCAGTTTTTAAATTATCCCAAACATCCCAAATTCGACCCTTGAGCCATATTTTGGAGCCAAATTCTGGCTCTCTGCACATATTCTCAGTTTGAAATTACGACATTTTATATCGAAAATATGTCAATAACTGCTAGCAGCGATAGGTCACATTTTGCCCAAACCCCCCCTGCAGTTTTCAAAATATCCCAAGCATCCCAAATTCGACGCTTGAGCCATATTTTGAAGCCAAATTTGGGCTCTCTGCACGTATTCGCAGTCTGAAATTACGAATTTTATACCGAAAATATGCCAATTACTTTGAGCGGCAATGGGTCACATTTTGCCAAAACCCCGCCATGCTGTTTTCAAAGTATCGCAAATATTCCAAATTCGACGCTTGAGCCGAATTTTGGAGCAAAACTGTGGATCTCTGCACGTATTAGCTGTTTGAAATTTTTACTTTTTTTACCGAAATAATGCCAATTACTGTGAGAGGCGAAGTGTCATATTTTGCCCAAAACCCCCTGTAGTTTTCAAAATATCCCAAACATCCAAAATTCCACCCTTGAGCCATATTTTAGAGGCAAATTCTGGCTCTCTGCACGTATTCACAGTTTAAATTATGACATTTTATACCGAAAATATGCCAATTACTGAGAGCGGCGATGGATCACATTTTGCCCAAACCCTCCCTGCAGTTTTCAAAATATCCAAAACATCCCAAATTCGACGCTTGAGCTATATTTTAGAGCCAAATTCAGGCTCTCTGCACGTATTCGCAGTTCAAAATTATGACTTTTTATACCAAAAATATGCCAATTACTGAAAGCAGTGATTTATCAAATTTTGCCCACACCCTCCCTGCAGTTTCCAAAATTTCCCAAATGTCCCAAATTCATCGCTTGACCCATATTTTAGAGCCAAATTCTGGCTATCTGCACGTATTCGCAGTTTGAAATTACGACTTTTTATACCGAAAATATGCCAATTACTGAGAGCGGAGATGAATCACATTTTGCCCAAACCCTCCCTGCAGATTTTAAAAATATCCCAAACATCCAAAATTTGGCCCTTGAGAATTATTTTGGAGCCAAATTCTGCTTCTCTGCACGTATTCGTTGTTTGAAATTACGAATTTTTATCCCAAACATCTCAAATTTGACGCTTGAAAATATGCTAATTCTTGAAAGCAGCGATGGGTCACATTTTGCCCAAACCCTCCGGCAGTTTGCAAAATATCCCAAACATCCCAATTTTGACCTTTGAGCCATATTTTAGAAACCAAATCTGGCTCTCTGCGCGTATTCGCAGTTTGAAATTACGACTTTTTATAACGAAAACATGAAAATTACTGAAAGCGGCGATGGATCACATTTTACCCAAACCCTCCCTGCAGTTTTCAAAATATCCCAAACATCCGAAATTTGAAGCTTGAGCCATATTTTGGAGCCAAATTTGGGCACTCTGCACGTATTCGCAGTTTGAAATTATTTCATTTTTTATGAAAATATGCCAATTACTGAGAGCGACGATGGGTCACATTTTGCCCAAACCCCCCTGCAGTTATCAAAATATCCCAAACATCCCAAATTCGACACTTGAGCTATATTTTGGAGCCAAATTCTCTTTCTCTGCACGTATTCGCAGTTTGAAATTGGGACATTTTGTACCGAAAATATGCCAATTACTGAGTGCGGCGATGGATCGTATTTTGCCCACGTCCTCCCTGCAGTTTTCAAAATATCCCAAACATCCCAAATTCGACCCTTCAGCCATATTTTGGAGCCAAATTCTGGCTCTCTGCACATATTCTCAGTTTAAAATTACGACATTTTATACCAAAAATATGTCAATTACTGAGAGCGGCGATAGATCACATTTTGCCCAAAACCTCCCTGCAGTTTCCAAAATTTCCCAAACATCCCAAATTCAATGCTTGACCCATATTTTGGAGCCAAATTCTGGCTCTCTGCACGTATTCGCAGTTTGAAATTACTGCTTTTTAAACCGAAAGTATGCCAGTTACTGAGAGCGGCGATGGATCACATTTTGCCCAAACCCTCCCTGCAGTTTTCAAAATATCCAAAACATCCAAAATTCGACGCTTGAGCCATATTTTGGAGTCAAATTCGGGCTCTCTGCACGTATTCGCAGTTTGAAATTATTTCATTTTCTACGAAAATATGCCAATTACTGAGAGCGACGATGGGTCACATTTTGCCTAAACCCTCCTGCAGTTTTCAAAATATCCCAAACATCCCAAATTCGACCCATGAGCTATATTTTTGTGCCAAATTCTCTCTCTTTCTGCACGTATTCGCAGTTTGAAATTGGGACATTTTATACCAAAAATATGCCAATTACTGAGTGCGGCGGTGGATCGTATTTTGCCCAAGTCCTCCCTGCAGTTTTCAAAATATCCCAAACATCCCAAATTCGACCCTTCAGCCATATTTTGGAGCCAAATTCTGGCTCTCTGCACATATTCGCAGTTTAAAATTACGATATTTTATACCAAAAATATGTCAATTACTGAAAGCGGCGATAGATCACATTTTGCCCAAATCCCTTTTGCAGTTTTCAAAATATCCCAAACATCCAAAATTCGACCCTTGAGAATTATTTTGGAGCCAAATTCTTCCTCTCTGCACGTATTCCTTGTTTGAAATTACGACTTTTTATCCCAAACATCCCAAATTTGAAGCTTGAAAATATGCTAATTATTGAAAGCAGCGATGGGTCACATTTTGCCCAAACCCCCCGGCAGTTTTCAAAATATCAGAATTATCCCCAATTCCACCCTTGAGTCAAATTTTGTAGCCAAAATCTGGCTCTCTGCACGTATTCGCAGTTTCACATTAGGAATTTTTATACCGAAAATATACCAATTACTTAGAGCGGCGATGGATCACATTTTGCCTAAACCCTCCTGCAGTTTTCAAAATATCAAAAACATCCCAAATTCATCCATATGAGCCATATTTTGCAGCCAAATTCTGGCTCTCTGCACGTATTCGCAGTTTGAAATCACGAACTTTTATACCGAAAATATGCCAATTACTGAAAGCGGCAATGGATCACATTTTGCCCAAACCCCCCAGTTTGAAATTGGGACATTCTATACCGAAAATATGCCAATTACTGAGTGCGGCGATGGATCGTATTTTGCCCACGTCCTCCCTGCAGTTTTCAAAATATCCCAAACATCCTAAATTCGACCCTTCAGCCATATTTTGGAGCCAAATTCTGGCTCTCTGCACATATTCTCAGTTTAAAATTACGACATTTTATACCAAAAATATGTCAATTACTGAGAGCGGCGATAGATCACATTTTGCCCAAAACCTCCCTGCAGTTTCCAAAATTTCCCAAACATCCCAAATTCAACGCTTGACCCATATTTTGGAGTCAAATTCTGGCTCTCTGCACGTATTCGCAGTTTGAAATTACTGCTTTTTAAACCGAAAGTATGCCAATTACTGAGAGCGGCGATGGATCACATTTTGCCCAAACCCTCCCTGCAGTTTTCAAAATATCCCAAACATCCAAAATTCGACCCTTGAGAATTAATTTGGAGCCAAATTCTGGCTTTCTGCGCGTATTCGCAGTATGAAATTACAATTTTTATAACGAAAACATGAAAATTACTGAAAGCGGCGATGGATCACATTTTGTCCAAATCTTCCCTGCAGTTTTCAAAATATCCAAAACATCCAAAATTCGACGCTTGAGCCATATTTTGGAGTCAAATTCGGGCTCTCTGCACGTATTCGCAGTTTGAAATTATTTCATTTTCTACGAAAATATGCCAATTACTGAGAGCGACGATGGGTCACATTTTGCCCAAACCCTCCTGCAGTTTTCAAAATATCCCAAACATCCCAAATTCGACCCATGAGCTATATTTTTGTGCCAAATTCTCTCTCTTTCTGCACGTATTCGCAGTTTGAAATTGGGACATTTTATGCCAAAAATATGCCAATTACTGAGTGCGGCGGTGGATCGTATTTTGCCCAAGTCCTCCCTGCAGTTTTCAAAATATCCCAAACATCCCAAATTCGACCCTTCAGCCATATTTTGGAGCCAAATTCTGGCTCTCTGCACATATTCGCAGTTTAAAATTACGATATTTTATACCAAAAATATGTCAATTACTGAAAGCGGCGATAGATCACATTTTGCCCAAATCCCCCCTGCAGTTTTCAAAATATCCCAAACATCCCAAATTCAACGCTTGAGCATATTTTGGAGGAAAATTCTGGCTCTCTGCACGTATTCGCCGTTTGAAATTACGACTTTTTATACCGAAAATGTGCCAATTACTTTGAGCGTCGATCGGTCACATTTTGCCCAAACCCTGCCATGCTGTTTTCAAAATATCGCAAACATTCCAAATTCGACGCTTGAGCCGAATTTTGGAGCAAAATTGTGGATCTTTGCACGTATTAGCTGTTTGAAATTTTTACTTTTTTTTTACCGAAGTAATGCCAATTACTGTGGGAGGCGAAGGGTCATATTTTGCCCAAAACCCCCTGTAGTTTTCAAAATATCCCAAACATCCCAAATTCCACCCTTGAGCCATATTTTGGAGGCAAATTCTGGCAATCTCTGCACGTATTCGCAGTTTAAATTATGATATTTTATATCGAAAATATGCCAATTTTTGAGAGCGGCGATGGATCACATTTTGCCCAATCCCTTCTAGCAATTTTCAAAATATCCAGAACATCCCAAATTCGACGCTTCAGCCATATTTTGGAGTCAAATTGTTGCTCTCTGCACGTATTAGCATTTTGAAATTTCGACTTTTTATTCCGAAATAATGCCAATTACTGTGAGCTACGAAAGGTCGCATTTTTCCCAAAACACCCTGCAGTTTTCAAAATATCCCAATTATCCCAAATTCCACCCTTGAGCCAAATTTCGGAGCCAAATTCTGGCGCTCCGCACGTATTCGCAGTTTTACATTAGGATTTTTTATACAGAAAATATGCCAATTACTTAGAGAAGCGATGGATCACATTTTGCCTAAACCCTCCTTGCAGTTTTCAAAATATCCAAAACATCCCAAATTCGAACCTTGAGCCATATTTTGGAGCTAATTTCTGGCTCTCTGCACGTATTCGCAGTTTGAAATTACGAATTTTTATCCCAATTATCCCAAATTTGACGGTTGAAAATATGCCAATTACTGAAAGAAGCGATGGGTCACATTTTGCCCAAACCCCCCTGCAGTTTGCAAAATATCCCAAACATCCCAAATTGGACCCTTGAGCCTTATTTTGGAGCCAAATTCTGGCTTTCTGCGCGTATTCGCAGTATGAAATTACGATTTTTTATACCGAAAACATGCCAATTACTGAAAGCAGCGATGGATCAAATTTTGCCCAAACCCTCTCTGCAGTTTTTAAATTATCCCAAACATCCCAAATTGGACAATTGAGCCATATTTTGGAGCCAAATTCTGGCTCTCTGCACATATTCGCAGTTTGAAATTACAACATTTTATATCGAAAATATGTCAATACCTGCTAGAAGCGATTGGTCACATTTTGCCCAAACCCCCCTGCAGTTTTCAAAATATCCCAAACATACCAAATTCGACGCTTGAGCCATATTTTGAAGCTAAATTCGGGCTCTCTGCACGTATTCGCAGTTTGAAATTTCGTCTTTTTAAACTGAAAATATGCCAATTACTGAGAGCGGCGATGGATCACATTTTGCCCAAACCCTCCCTGCAGTTTTCAAAATAAAGCAACCATCCCAAATTCGACGCTTGAGCTATATTTTGGGGCCAAATTCTGACTCTCTGCAAGTATTCGCAGTTTGAAATCACGATTTTTTATACCGAAAATATGCCAATTACTTTGAGCGGCGATCGGTCACATTTTGCCCAAACCCCGCCATGCTGTTTTCAAAATATCGCAAACATTCCAAATTCGACGCTTGAGCCGAATTTTGGAGCAAAATTGTGGATCTCTGCACGTATTAGCTGTTTGAAATTTTTACATTTTTACCGAAATAATGCCAATTACTGTGAGAGGCGAAGGGTCATATTTTGCCCAAAACCCACTGTAGTTTTCAAAATATCCCAAACATCCCAAATTCCACCCTTGAGCCATATTTTGGAGGCAAATTCTGGCTCTCTGCACGTATTCGCAGTATAAATTATGACATTTTATATCGAAAATATGCCAATTGTTGAGAGCGGCGATGGATCACATTTTGCCCAATCCCTTTTTGCAATTTTCAAAATATCCAAAACATCCCAAATTCGACGCTTCAGCCATATTTTGGAGCCAAATTGTTGCTCTCTGCACGTATTAGCATTTTGAAATTTCGTCTTTTTATTCTGAAATAATGCCAATTACTCTGAGCTACGAAAGGTCGCATTTTGCCCAAAACACCCTGCAGTTTTCAAAATATCCCAATTATCCCAAATTCCACCCTTGAGCCTAATTTCGGAGCCAAATTCTGGCGCTCCGCATGTATTCGCAGTTTTACATTAGGATTTTTTATTCAGAAAATATGCCAATTACTTAGAGAAGCGATGGATCACATTTTGCCTAAACCCTCCTTGCAGTTTTCAAAATATCCAAAACATACCAAATTCGACCCTTGAGCCATATTTTGGAGCTAATTTCTGGCTCTCTGCACGTATTCGCAGTTTGAAATTACGAATTTTTATCTCAATTATCCCAAATTTGACGGTTGAAAATATGCCAATTACTGAAAGAAGCGATGGGTCACATTTTGCCCAAACCCCCCTGCAGTTTGCAAAATATCCCAAACATCCCAAATTCGACCATTGAGCCTTATTTTGGAGCCAAATTCTGGCTTTCTGCGCGTATTCGCAGTATGAAATTACGATTTTGTATACCGAAAACATGACAATTACTGAAAGCAGCGATGGATCACATTTTGCCCAAACCCTCCCTGCAGTTTTCAAAATATCCAAAACATCCCAAATTCGACGCTTGAGCAATATTTTGGAGCCAAATTGGGGCTCTCTGCACGTATTCGCAGTTTAAAATTATTTCATTTTATATCGAAAATATGCCAATTACTGAGAGCGACGATTGGTCACATTTTGCCCAAACCCCCCTGTAGTTTTCAAAATATACCAAACATCCTAACTTCGACCCATGACCTATATTTTGATGCCAAATTTTTGCTCTCTGAACGTATTCGCAGTTTGAACTTACAACATTTTATACCGAAAGTATGCCAATTACTGAGTGCGGCGATGGATCACATTTTGCCCAAGCACTCCCTGCAGTTTTCAAAATATCCCAAACATCTCAAATTCGACCCTTGAGCCATATTTTGGCGCCAAATTTTGGCTTTCTGCATGTATTCGCAGTATGAAATTACGGCTTTTTATATCGAAAATATGCCAATTACTGAAAGCGGCGATGGATCACATTTTGCCGAAACCCCCTCTGCAGTTTTAAAATTATCCCAAACATCCCAAATTAGACCCTTGAGCCATATTTTGGAGCCAAATTCTTGCTCTCTGCACATATTCGCAGTTTGAAATTACGACAATTTATATCGAAAATATGTCAATACTTGCTACCAGCGATAGGTCACATTTTGTCTAAACCCCCCTTGCAGTTTTCAAAATATCCCAAACATCCCAAATTCGACGCTTGAGCCACATTTTGGAGCAAAAATGTGGCTCTCTGCACGTATTAGCTGTTTGAAATTTTGACTTTTTATGCCGAAATAATGCCAATTACTGTGAGCAGCGAAAGGTCATATTTTGCCCAAAACCCCCTGTAGTTTTCAAAATATCCCAAACATCCCAAATTCCACCCTTGAGCCATATTTTAGAGGCAAATTCTGGCTCTCTGCACGTATTCTCAGTTTAAATTATGACATTTTATACCGAAAATATGCCAATTACTGAGAGCAACGATGGATCACATTTTGCCCAAACCCTTCTTGCAGTTTTCAAAATATCCAAAACATCCCAAATTCGACGCTTCAGCCATATTTTGGAGCCAAGTTCTGGCTCTCTGCATGTATTCGCAGTTTGAAATTACGAGATTTTATACCAAAAATATTCCAATTACTGCAAGTGGCGATGGATCACATTCTGCCCACACCCTCCTTGCAGTTTTCAAAATATCCCAAACATCCTAAATTCGACGCTTGAGCTATATTTTAGAGCCAAATTCTGGCTCTCTGCACGTATTCGCAGTTTAAAATTATGACTTTTTATACCGAAAATATGCCAATTACTGAGAGCGGAGATGTATCACATTTTGCCCCAACCCTTCCTGCAGTTTTCAAAATATCCCAAACATCCCAAATTCGACCCTTCAGCCATATTTTGGAGCCAAATTCTGGCTCTCTGCACATATTCGCAGTTTAAAATTACGATATTTTATACCAAAAATATGTCAATTACTGAAAGCGGCGATAGATCACATTTTGCCCAAATCCCCCCTGCAGTTTTCAAAATATCCCAAACATCCCAAATTCAACGCTTGAGCATATTTTGGAGGAAAATTCTGGCTCTCTGCACGTATTCGCCGTTTGAAATTACGACTTTTTATACCGAAAATGTGCCAATTACTTTGAGCGTCGATCGGTCACATTTTGCCCAAACCCTGCCATGCTGTTTTCAAAATATCGCAAACATTCCAAATTCGACGCTTGAGCCGAATTTTGGAGCAAAATTGTGGATCTTTGCACGTATTAGCTGTTTGAAATTTTTACTTTTTTTTTACCGAAGTAATGCCAATTACTGTGGGAGGCGAAGGGTCATATTTTGCCCAAAACCCCCTGTAGTTTTCAAAATATCCCAAACATCCCAAATTCCACCCTTGAGCCATATTTTGGAGGCAAATTCTGGCAATCTCTGCACGTATTCGCAGTTTAAATTATGATATTTTATATCGAAAATATGCCAATTTTTGAGAGCGGCGATGGATCACATTTTGCCCAATCCCTTCTAGCAATTTTCAAAATATCCAGAACATCCCAAATTCGACGCTTCAGCCATATTTTGGAGTCAAATTGTTGCTCTCTGCACGTATTAGCATTTTGAAATTTCGACTTTTTATTCCGAAATAATGCCAATTACTGTGAGCTACGAAAGGTCGCATTTTTCCCAAAACACCCTGCAGTTTTCAAAATATCCCAATTATCCCAAATTCCACCCTTGAGCCAAATTTCGGAGCCAAATTCTGGCGCTCCGCACGTATTCGCAGTTTTACATTAGGATTTTTTATACAGAAAATATGCCAATTACTTAGAGAAGCGATGGATCACATTTTGCCTAAACCCTCCTTGCAGTTTTCAAAATATCCAAAACATCCCAAATTCGAACCTTGAGCCATATTTTGGAGCTAATTTCTGGCTCTCTGCACGTATTCGCAGTTTGAAATTACGAATTTTTATCCCAATTATCCCAAATTTGACGGTTGAAAATATGCCAATTACTGAAAGAAGCGATGGGTCACATTTTGCCCAAACCCCCCTGCAGTTTGCAAAATATCCCAAACATCCCAAATTGGACCCTTGAGCCTTATTTTGGAGCCAAATTCTGGCTTTCTGCGCGTATTCGCAGTATGAAATTACGATTTTTTATACCGAAAACATGCCAATTACTGAAAGCAGCGATGGATCAAATTTTGCCCAAACCCTCTCTGCAGTTTTTAAATTATCCCAAACATCCCAAATTGGACAATTGAGCCATATTTTGGAGCCAAATTCTGGCTCTCTGCACATATTCGCAGTTTGAAATTACAACATTTTATATCGAAAATATGTCAATACCTGCTAGAAGCGATTGGTCACATTTTGCCCAAACCCCCCTGCAGTTTTCAAAATATCCCAAACATACCAAATTCGACGCTTGAGCCATATTTTGAAGCTAAATTCGGGCTCTCTGCACGTATTCGCAGTTTGAAATTTCGTCTTTTTAAACTGAAAATATGCCAATTACTGAGAGCGGCGATGGATCACATTTTGCCCAAACCCTCCCTGCAGTTTTCAAAATAAAGCAAACATCCCAAATTCGACGCTTGAGCTATATTTTGGGGCCAAATTCTGACTCTCTGCAAGTATTCGCAGTTTGAAATCACGATTTTTTATACCGAAAATATGCCAATTACTTTGAGCGGCGATCGGTCACATTTTGCCCAAACCCCGCCATGCTGTTTTCAAAATATCGCAAACATTCCAAATTCGACGCTTGAGCCGAATTTTGGAGCAAAATTGTGGATCTCTGCACGTATTAGCTGTTTGAAATTTTTACATTTTTACCGAAATAATGCCAATTACTGTGAGAGGCGAAGGGTCATATTTTGCCCAAAACCCACTGTAGTTTTCAAAATATCCCAAACATCCCAAATTCCACCCTTGAGCCATATTTTGGAGGCAAATTCTGGCTCTCTGCACGTATTCGCAGTATAAATTATGACATTTTATATCGAAAATATGCCAATTGTTGAGAGCGGCGATGGATCACATTTTGCCCAATCCCTTTTTGCAATTTTCAAAATATCCAAAACATCCCAAATTCGACGCTTCAGCCATATTTTGGAGCCAAATTGTTGCTCTCTGCACGTATTAGCATTTTGAAATTTCGTCTTTTTATTCTGAAATAATGCCAATTACTCTGAGCTACGAAAGGTCGCATTTTGCCCAAAACACCCTGCAGTTTTCAAAATATCCCAATTATCCCAAATTCCACCCTTGAGCCTAATTTCGGAGCCAAATTCTGGCGCTCCGCATGTATTCGCAGTTTTACATTAGGATTTTTTATTCAGAAAATATGCCAATTACTTAGAGAAGCGATGGATCACATTTTGCCTAAACCCTCCTTGCAGTTTTCAAAATATCCAAAACATACCAAATTCGACCCTTGAGCCATATTTTGGAGCTAATTTCTGGCTCTCTGCACGTATTCGCAGTTTGAAATTACGAATTTTTATCTCAATTATCCCAAATTTGACGGTTGAAAATATGCCAATTACTGAAAGAAGCGATGGGTCACATTTTGCCCAAACCCCCCTGCAGTTTGCAAAATATCCCAAACATCCCAAATTCGACCATTGAGCCTTATTTTGGAGCCAAATTCTGGCTTTCTGCGCGTATTCGCAGTATGAAATTACGATTTTGTATACCGAAAACATGACAATTACTGAAAGCAGCGATGGATCACATTTTGCCCAAACCCTCCCTGCAGTTTTCAAAATATCCAAAACATCCCAAATTCGACGCTTGAGCAATATTTTGGAGCCAAATTGGGGCTCTCTGCACGTATTCGCAGTTTAAAATTATTTCATTTTATATCGAAAATATGCCAATTACTGAGAGCGACGATTGGTCACATTTTGCCCAAACCCCCCTGTAGTTTTCAAAATATACCAAACATCCTAACTTCGACCCATGACCTATATTTTGATGCCAAATTTTTGCTCTCTGAACGTATTCGCAGTTTGAACTTACAACATTTTATACCGAAAGTATGCCAATTACTGAGTGCGGCGATGGATCACATTTTGCCCAAGCACTCCCTGCAGTTTTCAAAATATCCCAAACATCTCAAATTCGACCCTTGAGCCATATTTTGGCGCCAAATTTTGGCTTTCTGCATGTATTCGCAGTATGAAATTACGGCTTTTTATATCGAAAATATGCCAATTACTGAAAGCGGCGATGGATCACATTTTGCCGAAACCCCCTCTGCAGTTTTAAAATTATCCCAAACATCCCAAATTAGACCCTTGAGCCATATTTTGGAGCCAAATTCTTGCTCTCTGCACATATTCGCAGTTTGAAATTACTACAATTTATATCGAAAATATGTCAATACTTGCTACCAGCGATAGGTCACATTTTGTCTAAACCCCCCTTGCAGTTTTCAAAATATCCCAAACATCCCAAATTCGACGCTTGAGCCACATTTTGGAGCAAAAATGTGGCTCTCTGCACGTATTAGCTGTTTGAAATTTTGACTTTTTATGCCGAAATAATGCCAATTACTGTGAGCAGCGAAAGGTCATATTTTGCCCAAAACCCCCTGTAGTTTTCAAAATATCCCAAACATCCCAAATTCCACCCTTGAGCCATATTTTAGAGGCAAATTCTGGCTCTCTGCACGTATTCTCAGTTTAAATTATGACATTTTATACCGAAAATATGCCAATTACTGAGAGCAACGATGGATCACATTTTGCCCAAACCCTTCTTGCAGTTTTCAAAATATCCAAAACATCCCAAATTCGACGCTTCAGCCATATTTTGGAGCCAAGTTCTGGCTCTCTGCATGTATTCGCAGTTTGAAATTACGAGATTTTATACCAAAAATATTCCAATTACTGCAAGTGGCGATGGATCACATTCTGCCCACACCCTCCTTGCAGTTTTCAAAATATCCCAAACATCCTAAATTCGACGCTTGAGCTATATTTTAGAGCCAAATTCTGGCTCTCTGCACGTATTCGCAGTTTAAAATTATGACTTTTTATACCGAAAATATGCCAATTACTGAGAGCGGAGATGTATCACATTTTGCCACAACCCTTCCTGCAGTTTTCAAAATATCCCAAACATCCAAAATTTGACCCTTGAGAATTATTTTGGAGCCAAATTCTGCTTCTCTGCACGTATTCGTTGTTTGAAATTACGAATTTTTATCCCAAACATCTCAAATTTGACGCTTGAAAATATGCTAATTATTGAAAGCAGTGATGGAAAACATTTTGCCCAAACCCTCCGGCAGTTTGCAAAATATCCCAAACATCCCAAATTTGACCTTTGAGCCATATTTTGGAGCCAAAATCTGGCTCTCTGCGCGTATTCGCAGTCTGAAATTACGACTTTTTATACAGAAAACATGAAAATTACTTAAAGCGGCGATGGATCACATTTTGCCCAAACCCTCCCTGCAGTTTTCAAAATATCCCAAACATCCGAAATTCGACGCTTGAGCCATATTTTGGAGCCAAATTCGGTCTCTCTGCACGTATTCGCAGTTTGAAATTATTTCATTTTCTATGAAAATATGCCAATTACTGAGAGCGACGATGGGTCACATTTTGCCTAAACCCCCCTGCAGTTATCAAAATATCCCAAGTATCCCAAATTTTACCCTTGAGCTATATTTTGGAGCCAAATTCTCTTGCTCTGCTCGTATTCGCAGTTTGAAATTGGGATATTATATACCGAAAATATGCCAATTACTGAGTGCAGCGATGGATCGTATTTTGCCCACGTCCTCCCTGCAGTTTTCAAAATATCCCAAACATCCCAAATTCGACCCTTCAGCCATATTTTGGAGCCAAATTCTGGCTCTCTGCACATATTCTCAGTTTAAAATTACGACATTTTATACCAAAAATATGTCAACTACTGAGAGCAACGATAGATCACATTTTGCTCAAAACCTCCCTGCAGTTTCCAGAATTTCCCAAACATCCCAAATTCAACGCTTGACTCATATTTTGGAGCCAAATTCTGGCTCTCTGCACGTATTCGCAGTTTGAAATTACTACTTTTTAAACCGAAAGTATGCCAATTACTGTGAGCGGCGATGGATCACATTTTGCCCAAACCCTCCCTGCAGTTTTCAAAATATCCCAAACATCCAAAATTCGACCCTTGAGAATTATTTTGGAGCCAAATTCTTCCTCTCTGCACGTATTCGTTGTTTGAAATTACGACTTTTTATCCCAAACATCCCAAATTTGACGCTTGAAAATATGCTAATTATTGAAAGCAGCGATGGGTCACATTTTGCCCAAACCCCCCGGCAGTTTGCAAAATATCCCAAACATAAAAAATTTGACCTTTGAGCAATATTTTGGAGCCAAAATCTGGCTCTCTGCGCGTATTCGCAGTTTGAAATTACGACTTTTATAACGAAAACATGAAAATTACTGAAAGCGGCGATGGATCACATTTTGTCCAAATCTTCCCTGCAGTTTTCAAAATATCCAAAACATCCAAAATTCGACGCTTGAGCCGCTTGATCCAAATTGTGGCTCTCTGCACGTATTCGCAGTTTGAAATTATTTCATTTTCTACGAAAATATGCCAATTACTGAGAGCGACGATGGGTCACATTTTGCCAAAACCCCCTGCAGTTTTCAAAATATCCCAAACATCCCAAATTCGACCCATGAGCTATATTTTTGAGCCAAATTCTCTCTCTTTCTGCACGTATTCGCAGTTTGAAATTGGGACATTTTATACCAAAAATATGCCAATTACTGAGTGCGGCGGTGGATCGTATTTTGCCCATGTCCTCCCTGCAGTTTTCAAAATATCCCAAACATCCCAAATTCAACGCTTGAGCATATTTTGGAGGAAAATTCTGGCTCTCTGCACGTATTCGCCGTTTGAAATTACGACTTTTTATACCGAAAATATGCCAATTACTTTGAGCGGCGATCGGTCACATTTTGCCCAAACCCCGCCATGCTGTTTTCAAAATATCGCAAACATTCCAAATTCGACGCTTGAGCCGAATTATGGAGCAAAATTGTGGATCTCTGCACGTATTAGCTGTTTGAAATTTTTACTTTTTTTACCGAAATAATGCCAATTACTGTGAGAGGCGAAGGGTCATATTTTGCCCAAAACCCCCTGTTGTTTTCAAAATATCCCAAACATCCCAAATTCCACCCTTGAGCCATATTTTGGAGGCAAATTTTTGCTCTCTGCACGTATTCGCAGTTTAAATTATGACATTTTATATCGAAAATATGCCAATTTTTGAGAGCAGCGATGGATCACATTTTGCCCAATCCCTTCTAGCAATTTTCAAAATATCCAAAACATCCCAAATTCGACGCTTCAGCCATATTTTGGAGCCAAATTGTTGCTCTCTGCACGTATTAGCATTTTGAAATTTCGACTTTTTATTCCGATATAATGCCAATTACTGTGAGCTACGAAAGGTCGCATTTTGCCCAAAACACCCTGCAGTTTTCAAAATATCCCAATTATCCCAAATTCCACCCTTGAGCCAAATTTCGGAGCCAAATTCTGGCGCTCCGCACGTATTCGCAGTTTTACATTAGGATTTTTTATACAGAAAATATGCCAATTACTTAGAGAAGGGATGGATCACATTTTGCCTAAACCCTCCTTGCAGTTTTCAAAATATCCAAAACATCCCAAATTCGACCCTTGAGCCATATTTTGGAGCTAATTTCTGGCTCTCTGCACGTATTCGCAGTTTGAAATTACGAATTTTTATCCCAATTATCCCAAATTTGACGGTTGAAAATATGCCAATTACTGAAAGAAGCGATGGGTCACATTTTGCCCAAACCCCCCTGCAGTTTGCAAAATATCCCAAACATCCCAAATTGGACCCTTGAGCCTTATTTTGGAGTCAAATTCTGGCTTTCTGCGCGTATTCGCAGTATGAAATTACGATTTTTTATACCGAAAACATGACAATTACTGAAAGCAGCGATGGATCACATTTTGGCCAAACCCTCCCTGCAGTTTTCAAAATATCCAAAACATCCCAAATTCGACGCTTGAGCAATATTTTGGAGCCAAATTGGGGCTCTCTGCATGTATTCGCAGTTTGAAATTATTTCATTTTATACCGAAAATATGCCAATTACTGAGAGCGACGATTGGTCACATTTTGCCCAAACCCCCCTGTAGTTTTCAAAATATACCAAACATCCTAACTTCGACCCATGACCTATATTTTGATGCCAAATTTTTGCTCTCTGAACGTATTCGCAGTTTGAACTTACAACATTTTATACCGAAAATATGCCAATTACTGAGTGCGGCGATGGATCACATTTTGCCCAAGCACTCCCTGCAGTTTTCAAAATATCCCAAACATCTCAAATTCGACCCTTGAGCCATATTTTGGCGCCAAATTTTGGCTTTCTGCATGTATTCGCAGTATGAAATTACGGCTTTTTATACCGAAAATATGCCAATTACTGAAAGCGGCGATGGATTACATTTTGCCGAAACCCCCTCTGCAGTTTTATAATTATCCCAAACATCCCAAATTAGACCCTTGAGCCATATTTTGGAGCCAAATTCTTGCTCTCTGCACATATTGGCAGTTTGAAATTACGACAATTTATATCGAAAATATGTCAATACTTGCTAGCAGCGATAGGTCACATTTTGTCTAAACCCCCCTGCAGTTTTCAAAATATCCCAAACATCCCAAATTCGACGCTTTAGCCATATTTTGGAGCAAAAATGTGGCTCTCTGCAGGTATTAGCTGTTTGAAATTTTGACTTTTTATGCCGAAATAATGCCAATTACTGTGAGCAGCGAAAGGTCATATTTTGCCCAAAACCCCCCTGCAGTTTTCAAAATATCCCAAACATCCCAAATTTCACCCTTGAGCTATATTTTGGAGGCAAACTCTGGCTCTATGCACTTATTCGCAGTTAAAATTAGGACATTTTATACCGAAAATATGCCAATTACTGTGAGCGGCGATGGATCACTGTTTGCCCAAACCCTCCTTGCAGTTTTCCAAATATCCAAAACATCCTAAATTCTACGTTTGAGCCATATTTTGGAGCCAAATTGTGGCTCTCTGCACGTATTAGCAGTATGAAATTTCGAGTTTTTTTATCCCGAAATAATGCCAATTACTGTTAGCGGCGAAAGGTCACATTTTGCCCAAAACCCCCTGCAGTTTTCAAAATATCCCAATTATCCCAAATTCCACCCTTGAGCCAAATTTTGGAGCCAAATTGTGGCTCTCTGCACGTATTCGCAGTTTTACATTAAGATTTTTTATACCGAAAATATGCCAATTACTTAGAGCGGCGATGGACCACATTTTGCCTAAACCCTCCTGCAGTTTTCAAAATATCCAAAACATCCCAATTTTGCCCAAACCCTCTCTGCAGTTTTTAAATTATCCCAAACATCCCAAATTCGACAATTGAGCCATATTTTGGAGCCAAATTCTGGCTCTCTGCACGCATTCGCATATTGAAATACGACTTTTTATACCGAAAATATGCCAATTACTGAGAGCGGCGATGGATCACATTTTACCCAAACCCTCCCAGCAGTTTTTAAAAAATCGAAAACATCCCAAATTCGACACTTGAGGATTATTTTGGAACCAAATTTTGTCTTTCTGCTTGTATTCGCAGATTGAAATTACGACTTTTTATACCGAAAATATGCCAATTACTGAAAGCAGCGATGGATCAAATTTTGCACAAACCCTCTCTGCAGTTTTTAAATTATCCCAAACATCCCAAATTCGACAATTGAGCCATATTTTGGAGCCAAATTCTGGCTCTCTGCACATATTCGCAGTTTGAAATTACAACATTTTATATCGAAAATATGTCAATACCTGCTAGCAGCGATAGGTCATATTTTGCCCAAACCCCCCCTGCAGTTTTCAAAATATCCCAAACATCCCAAATTCGACGCTTGAGCCATATTTTGAAGCTAAATTCGGGCTCTCTGCACGTATTCGCAGTTTGAAATTTCGTCTTTTTAAATTGAAAATATGCCAATTACTGAGAGCGGCGATGGATCACATTTTGCCCAAACCCTCCCTGCAGTTTTCAAAATATAGCAAACATCCCAAATTCGACGCTTGAGCTATATTTTGGGGCCAAATTCTGACTCTCTGCAAGTATTCGCAGTTTGAAATCACGAATTTTTATACCGAAAATATGCCAATTACTTTGAGCGGCGATCGGTCACATTTTGCCCAAACCCCGCCATGCTGTTTCCAAAATATCGCAAACATTCCAAATTCGATGCTTGAGCCGAATTTACCGATGGAAGATGTACATGTAAAACCGCTCTAATCCAGCTGAAAAGTTGATATATGCAATAAAAACAGAACTTCTCCCCTTTCAATATCTTACACAGTATTTTAACGAGAAACAAATAGTTGATTGAAAATGAAGTATTTAAGGTTATTTTCTAATCAATTATGTGTTTGCGTCATTTTTATCGTATATTAAATGAATTAATAACAATAAACTGAAAATTCACAAAAACGTGGAAAAACAGCAAAATATTGCCTAATTCGATGATATTTTGTTTAAACCACAGAAAGGAAAAGGGGATGATAAACGTCAAAATATTGCTAAATTCGAAGATTTTTAGTACAAAACAAAATGCAAGAAACTTGCTTAAAAATGCAAAATTTGCGAAATTAAGATATATGAAGGCCAAATCACATATCGTGAGAAAACATGAAGTAGTATCGAAATATTGGTAAAAACGAATATATTTACGTAAAATCACACTATATGAAAAACGTGAAAAAGTCACTATTTTACCATATTTGAGGATTTTAACTTCAAATTACAGAGCAAGGTTTCGTATTATTTAGATCCAAGAAAAGACATATGATAATGTTGTTTCCAATACAAATGATAAAAATCAATGTGTTTTCATTAGAATTAACTAAAATGTTCCTGATTTTCCGTTTATATTACCGATGGAAAATGTACACGTAAAATCGCTCTAATCCGGCTGAAACGTCGATATATGTAATAAAAACAGAACTTCTCCCATTTTCAATATCTTACTCAGTATTTTAACGAGAAACAAATAGTTGATTGAAAATGAAGTATTAAAGGTTAATTTCTAATCAATTATGTGTTTGCATCTTTTTTATCGTATATATAATGAGTTAATACCAATAAACTGAAAATTCACAAAAACATGGAAAAACAGCAAAATATTGCCTAATTCGAAGATACTTTGTTTAAATCACATAAAAGGAAAAGGGGATGATAAACGTCTAAATATTGCTAAATTCGATTATTTTTAGTACAAAACAAAATGCAAGAAACTTGCTTAAAAATGCAAAATTTGCGAAATTCTGAGATATGAAGGCCAAATCACGTGTCGTGAGAAAACTTGAAGTAGTATCGAAATATTGGTAAAAACGAATATATTTACGTAAAATCACTCAACATTAAAAATGTGAAAAAGTCACTATTATACCATATTTGAGGATTTTAACTTCAAATCATAGAGCGAGGTTTCGTATTATTTAGATCCAAGAAAAGACTTATGACAATGCGAAACACATTTTATCATTCCAATACAAATGATAAAAATCAATGTGTTTTCATTAGAATTAACTAAAATGTTCCTGATTTTCCGTTTATATTACCGATGGAAGATGTACACGTAAAACCGCTCTAATCCGGCTGAAACGTTGATATATGCAATAAAAACAGAATTTCTCCCCTTTTCAATATCTTACACAGTATTTTAACGAGAAACAAATAGTTGATTGAAAATGAAGTATTTATTGTTAATTTCTAATCAATTATGTGTTTGCATCATTTTTATCGTATATTTCATGAATTAATAACAATAACCTGAAAATTCACAAAAACGTGGAAAAACAGCAAAATATCGCATAATTCGATGATATTTTGTTTAAATCACATAAAGGAAAAGGGGATGATAAACGTCAAAATATTGCTAAATTCGAAGATTTTAGTTCAAAACGAAATGCAAGAAACTTGCTTAAAAATGCAAAATTTGCGAAATTCTGAGATATGAAGGCCAAATCACATATCGTGAGAAAACATGAAGTTGTATCGAAATAGTGGTAAAAATGATTATATTTACGTAAAATCACACTTTATGAAAAACGTGAAAAAGTCACTATTTTACCATATTTGAGGATTTTAACTTCAAATTACAGAGCAAGGTTTCCTATTACTTAGATCCAAGAAAAGACATATGACAATGTTGTTTCCAATACAAATGATAAAAATCAATGTATTTTCATTAGAATTAACTAAAATAATCCTGATTTTCCGTTTATTTTACCGATGGAAGATGTACACGTAAAACCGCTCTAATCCGGCTGAAACGTCGATATATGCAATAAAAACAGAACTTCTCCCCTTTTCAATATCTTTCTCAGTATTTTAACGAGAAACAAATAGTTGATTGAAAATGAAGTATTTAAGGGTAATTTCTAATCAATTATGTGTTTGCATCATTTTTATCGTATATTTAATGTATTAATAACAATAAACTGAAAATTCACAAAAACGTGGAAAAACAGCAAAATATTGCCTAATTCGATGATATTTTGTTTAAATCACATAAAGGAAAAGGGGATGATAAACGTGAAAATATTGCTCAATTAGATGATTTTTAGTACGAAACAAAATGGAAGAAAACTTGCTTAAATTGCAATATCATGCGAAATTCTGAGACCTGAAGGCCAAATCACATATCGTGATATAATATGAAATAGTATCGAAATATTGGTAAAAATGAATATATATATGAAATATGAAATGAAAAACGTGAAAAAAGTCACTATTATACCAAATTTGAGGATTTTAACTTCGAATCATAGAGCGAGGTTTCGTATTATTTAGATCCGAGAAAAGACATATGACAAAGTTGTTTCCAATACAAATGATAAAAATCAATGTGTTTTCATTAGAATTAACTAAATTGTTCATGATTTTCCGTTTATATTACCGATGGAAGATGTACACGTAAAACCGCTCTATTCCGGCTGAAACGTCGATATATGCAATAAAAACCGAACTTCTCCCCTTTTCAATATCTTACTCAGTATTTTAAGAGAAACAAATAGATGATTGCAAATGAAGTATTTAAGGTTATTATCTAATCAATTATGTGTTTGCATAATTTTTATCGTATATTTAATGAATTAATAACAATAAACTGAAAATTCACAAAAACGTGGAAAAACAGCAAAATATTGCCAAATTCGATGATATTTTGTTTAAATCACATAAAGGAAAAGGGCATTGATAAACGTCAAAATATTGCTAAATTCGACAATTTTTAGTACAAAACAAAATGCAAGAAACTTGCTTAAAAATGCAAAATTTGCAAAATTCTGAGATATGAAGGCCAAATCACATATCTTGAGAAAACATGAAGTAGAATCGAAATATTGGTAAAAACGAATATATTTACATATAATCACACTACATGAAAAACGTGAAAAAAGTAACTATTTTACCATATTTGAGCATTTTAACTTCAAATCATAGAGCGAGGTTTCGTATTATTTAGATCCAAGAAAAGACATATGACAATGCGAAACACATTTTATCATTCCAATCCAATTGATAAAAATACAAAATTGAAACACGTGAAAAAGTCACTATTTTACCATATTTGAGGATTTTAACTTCAAATTATAGAGCAAGGTTTCGTATTATTTAGATCCAAGAAAAGACATATGACAATGTTGTTTCCAATACAAATGATAAAAATCAATGTGTTTTCATTAGAATTAACTAAAATTTTAAATAAATGAAGTATTTAAGGTTAATTTCTAATCAATTATGTGTTTGCATCATTTTTATCGTATATTTATTGAATTAATAACAATAAACTGAAAATTCACAAAAACGTGGAAAAACAGCAAAATATTGCCTAATTCGATGATAATTTGTTTATATCACATATAGGAAAAGGGGTCATTGTTGATGGTGTAAAGCAGTACAGTGGTCATTGTAATGGTGTAGGGGCATACAACGGTCATTGATGATGGCGTAAGGCAGTATAGGTCTCATTCTTGGACGGTCAAGGATTGAACACTGACCTGCAAGAAGCGAGACCGTCGCTCTACCGTCCAGTCCTACACTATTATGTAGTTCAATGCTGTTATGTAGTGGATCAATCATTGCTGTTACGATGTGGATCAATCCCAAACAAAGAGTAAGCCTCATTATAATTATTATTATTAATATTATTATTATTATTATTATTATTATTATTATTATTATTATTATTATTATTATTATTATTATTATTTTTATTATTATTATTATTATTATTATTATTACACTTTTCTTTTCATGTGTCACACCTGTACTTTACATGTTTGTGCAAATGTTATAGCCTAACTTGTTGGCTGGTAAGCTTGTTATCCATGAGAAGTCAAAGAGAGCAGTACCACCTACGAGATACCCCAGATACCTTGCATGCTCTGGTTTCTTCAACAGGCTCTTTTTCCCAGTTACACTAACCCATTAAACTGTCACAATAAAACTAACACACATTATGCTGTAGTTTATTTATAACCACCAATTGTTGCATAAGCTATATGTACAGTTAAAGCTTCGCTACGTGTATGGATAAACACCTAACAGGTTAAATATTAAAAAGTAGTCCACTTTAAAATTAAAATAAATTAAATTAAATTAAATAATATTAATCCTTCATTCTAGCAGTGTTCAGTGGGAGACGATGGCGCGGGTGGGAAGAGGGTGGCGTGGGGGAACCTTCCCGTTATCCAGTGTAATCCTCACCATCCTCTGGCGGCGCTCTTTTACTTCATCTTTTTTGTCCTTATTTTTACGGTGTGATACCTTTGTCTGACGTTTGCCGAGGGCGTGGGCAGCAAGTTGTTTCTGTGCGTCGAGTACTGTGTATTGCTGCTCAACTGCAGTACACCTCTCCCACTCCCCAGGCCTCATTGTGTATACTTCAAACACCCTGGGAGAGCCCGAGGAGACGCAGACTGTCACTGGAAGACACCTCATTTTTTCAATCTTAGGGGGGGACTAGATTCCCGTCGCTCTACTTACTTGGCCACGTCAGAGTATAATTATTATGATTACGACCTAGCCATACCATCCAGCATTATTAGCCATAATTATATCCTAGATAACACAAAATATAGTTAACTGGCAATATAGCAATACTAACCCGTCATTGTGCGAGGCTATGGGTGAGAATAGTGGTTTAGGTTGTGATGGTTTAAATGGTGATGGTCAGTAAGGGAAGGGGAGATAGTGGTAGTGGATAATGATAGTGGTGGTGAAGATTGATGAAGATTAAGCCACCCAAGAGGTGGCTCGGGCATGAATAACCCGCAAGTAGTGGTGGTGATAGTGTTACACAAACTACAGTACATAATCCTTTTTTTTTTACTATTTGTACCGATGATGATGCTGGGAAGGCATTACCATGTTGGAATAGTCATCATGATTACGTTGGGAGTGTAATACTCATAATAACTATACTGAGAAGTATTAGTCATGATGACTAGGTTGGGAGTGTAATAGTCATGATGACAATGTTGGGAGTATAATAGTCATGATGACTAAGTTGGTAGTGTAAAAATCATGATTATGTTGGCAGTGTAATTATCATGATGATTATGTTGGCAGTGTAATTGTCATGATGACTACGTTGGCAGTGAAATAGTCATGATGACTATGTTGGAAGTGTAATAGTCATGATGTTAGGAGAGTAATAGTCATAATGACAATGTTCGGAGATTAATAGCCATGATGACTATGTTGGGAGTGTTATGGTCATGATGACTATGTTGGAAGTGTTATGGTCATAATGACTATGTTGGGAGTGTTATGGGCATGATGACAATGTTAGGAGTGTATTAGTCATGATGACTATGATGGGAGTGTAATAGTCATGATGTTGGGAGAGTAATAATCATGATGACAATGTTCGGTGATTAATAGTCATGATGACTATGTTGGAATTGTTATGGTCATGATGACTATGTTGGGAGTGTTATGGTCATAATGACTATGTTGGGAGTGTTATGGTCATGATGACAATGTTGGGAGTGTAATAGTCATGATGACTATGATGGGAATGTAATAGTCATGATGTTGGGAGAGTAATAGTCATGATGTTGGGAGAGTAATAGTCTTGATGTTGGGAGAAAAACAGTCATGATGTTGGGAGAGTAATAGTCATCATGTTAAGAGAGAAATAGTCATGATGACGATGTTGGGAGTGTAATTGTCACGATGACTATGTTGACGTTTTATAGTCATGATGACGATGTCTGGAGAGTAATAGTCATGATGACTATGTAGGGAGTGTAATTGTCAAGACGACTATGTAGAGGTTTAATAGTCATGATGACTATGTTGGAAGTGTAATTGTCATGATGGCTATGATGGGAGTGTAATAGTCACGATGAAGATGTTGGGGGTGTAATAGTCATGATGACTATGTTAAGAGTGTAATAGTCATCATGACTATGTTGGGAGTGTAATAGTCATCATGACTATGTTGGGAGTGCAATAGTCATGATGACTAAGTTGGTAGTGTAATATTCATGACGACTATGTTGGCAGTGTAATTGTCATAATGACTAAATTGGCAGTGTAATAGTCATGATGACTATGTTGGACGTGTAAAAGTCATGAAGTTGGGAGAGAAATAGTCATGAAGACTATGTTGGGGGTGTTATGGTCATGATTCCTATGTTGGGGGGTGTTATAGTCATGATGACTATGTTAGGAGAGTAATGGTCATGATGACTATGTTGGGAGTGCAATTGTCATGACGAAAATGTTGAGGTTTTATAGTCATGATGACGATGTTGGGAGAGTAATAGTCATAATGACTATGTTGGGAGTGTAATTGTCATGATGACCATTTTCAGGTTTTATAGTCATGATGACTATGTTGGGAGTGTAATTGTCATGATGACCATTTTCAGATTTTATAGTCATGATGACTATGTTGGGAGTGTAATTGTCATGATGGCTATGTTGAGGTTTTATAGTCATGATGACGATGTTGGGAGTGTAATAGTCACGATGAAGATGTTGGGGGTGTAATAGTCATGATGACTATGTTGGGAGAGTAATAGTCATGATGACTATGTTGGGAGTATAATACTCATGATGACTGTGTTGGGAGAGTAATAGTCATGATGACTATGTTGAGGTTTTATAGTCATGATGACGATGTTGGGAGTGTAATAGTCATGATGACTATATTGGCAGTGAAGTTGTCATGATGACTATGTTGGGAGTGTAATAGTCGTGATGACAATGTTCGGAGTGTAATAGTCATTATGACTATGTTGGGAGTGTAATAGTCATGATGACTATATTGGGAGAGTAATAGTCATAATGACAATGTTGGGAGTGTAATAGTCATGATGACAATGTTGAAAGTGTAATAGTCATGCTGTCTATGTTGGGAGTGTAATTGTCATGATGACTATGTTGGGAGAGTAATAGTCATGATGACTATGTTGGGAGTGTAAAAGTCATGATGACTATGTTGGGAGAGTCATAGTCATGATGACTATGTTGGGAGAGTCATAGTCATGATGATTATGTTGAGGTTTCATAGTCATGATGACGATGTTGGGAGTGTAATAGTCATGATGTTGAGAAAGTAATAGTCATGATGTTGTGAGAGTAATAGTCATGATGTTGGGAGTGTAATAGTCATGATGTTGGGAGAGAAATAGTCATGATGTTGGGAGAGTAATAGTCATGATGACGATGTTTGGAGAGTAATAGTCATGATGACTATAATGGAAGTGTAATAGTCATGATGACTATGTTGGGAGTGAAATATTCATGATGACTATGTTGGGAGAGTAATAGTCATGATGACTATGTTGGGAGTGTAATTGTCATGATGACCATTTAGAGGTTTTATAGTCATGATGACTATGTTGGGAATGTAATTGTCATGATAGCTATGTTGAGGTTTTATAGTCATGATGACGATGTTGGGAGTGTAATAGTCACGATGAAGATGTTGGGGGTGTAATAGTCATGATGACTATGTTGGGAGTGTAATAGTCATGATGACTATATTGGGAGAGTAATAGTCATGATGACAATGTTGGGAGTGTAATAGTCATGATGACATTGTTGGGAGTGTAATAGTCATGCTGTCTATGTTGGGAGTGTAATTGTCATGATGACTATGTTTGGAGAGTAATAGTCATGATGACTATAATGGAAGTGTAATAGTCATGATGACTATGTTGGGAGTGAAATATTTATGATGACTATGTTGGGAGAGTAATAGTCATGATGACTATGTTGGGAGTGTAATTGTCATGATGACCATTTAGAGGTTTTATAGTCATGATGACTATGTTGGGAATGTAATTGTCATGATAGCTATGTTGAGGTTTTATAGTCATGATGACGATGTTGGGAGTGTAATAGTCACGATGAAGATGTTGGGGGTGTAATAGTCATGATGACTATGTTGGGAGTGTAATAGTCACGATCACTATGTTGGGAGTGTAATAGTCATTGTGACTATGTTGGGAGTGTGATAATCATGATGACTATGTTGGGAGAGTAATAGTCATGATGACGATGTTGAGAGTATAATACTCATGATGACTATGTTGGGAGAGTAATAGTCATGATGACTATGTTGAGGGTTTATAGTCATGATGACGATGTTGGGAGTGTAATAGTCATGATGACTATATTGGGAGTGTAATAGTCATTGTGACTATGTTGGGAGTGTAATAGTCGTGATGACAATGTTGGGAGTGTAATAGTCATGATGACTATGTTGGAGTGTAATAGTCATGATGACTATATTGGGAGAGTAATAGTCATGATGACAATGTTGGGAGTGTAATAGTCATGATGACAATGTTGGGAGCGTAATAGTCATGCTGGCTATGTTGGTAGTGTAATTGACATGATGACTATTTTGAGGTTTTATAGTAATGATGACTATGTTGGGAGTGTAATTGTCATGATGGCTATGTTGAGGTTTTATAGTCATGATGACGATGTTGGGAGTGTAATAGTCACGATGAAGATGTTGGGGGTGTAATAGTCATGATGACAATGTTGGGAGTGTAATAGTCACGATGACTATGTTTGGAGTATAATAGTCATTGTGACTATGTTGGGAGTGTAATAATCATGATGACTATGTTGGGAGAGTAATAGTCATGATGACTATGTTGAGGTTTTATAGTCATGATGACGATGTTGGGAGTGTAATAGTCATGATGACTATATTGGGAGTGAAATTGTCATGATGACTATGTTGGGAGTGTAATAGTCGTGATGACAATGTCCGGAGTGTAATAGTAATGATAACTATGTTGGGAGTGTAATAGTCATGATGACTATATTGGGAGAGTAATAGTCATGATGACAATGTTGGGAGTGTAATAGTCATGATGACAATGTTGGGAGTGTAATAGTCATGCTGTCTATGTTGGGAGTGTAATTGTCATGATGACTATGTTGGGAGAGTAATAGTCATGATGACTATGTTGGGAGTGTAAAAGTCATGATGACTATGTTGGGAGAGTCATAGTCATGATGATTATATTGAGGTTTCATAATCATGATGACGATGTTGGGAGTGTAATAGTCATGATGTTGAGAGAGTAATAGTCATGATGTTGTGAGAGTAATAGTCATGATGTTGGGAGAGTAATAGTCTTGATGTTGGGAGAGTAGTAGTCTTGATGTTAGGAGAGTAATAGTCATGATGTTGGGAGAGAAATAGTCATGATGTTGGGAGAGTAATAGTCATGATGACGATGTTTGGAGAGTAATAGTCATGATGACTATAATGGAAGTGTAATAGTCATGATGACTATGTTGGGAGTGAAATAGTCACATAAAGGAAAAGGGGATTGATAAACGTCAAAATATTGCTAAATTCGACAATTTTTAGTACAAAACAAAATGCAAGAAACTTGCTTAAAAATGCAAAATTTGCAAAATTCTGAGATATGAAGGCCAAATCACATATCTTGAGAAAACATGAAGTAGAATCGAAATATTGGTAAAAACGAATATATTTACGTATAATCACACTACATGAAAAACGTGAAAAAAGTAACTATTTTACCATATTTGAGTATTTTAACTTCAAATCATAGAGCGAGGTTTCGTATTATTTAGATCCAAGAAAAGACATATGATAATGCGAAACACATTTTATCATTCTAATCCAAATGATAAAAATAAAAAATTGAAACACGTGAAAAAGTCACTATTTTACCATATTTGAGGATTTTAACTTCAAATTATAGAGCAAGGTTTCGTATTATTTAGATCCAAGAAAAGACATATGACAATGTTGTTTCCAATACAAATGATAAAAATCAATGTGTTTTCATTAGAATTAACTAAAATGTTAAATAAATGAAGTATTTAAGGTTAATTTCTAATCAATTATGTGTTTGCATCATTTTTATCGTATATTTATTGAATTAATAACAATAAACTGAAAATTCACAAAAACGTGGAAAAACAGCAAAATATTGCCTAATTCGATGATAATTTGTTTATATCACATATAGGAAAAGGGGTCATTGTTGATGGTGTAAGGCAGTACAGTGGTCATTGTAATGGTGTAGGGGCATACAGCGGTCATTGATGATGGCGTAAGGCAGTACAGGTCTCATTCTTGGACGGTCAAGGATTGAACGCTGACCTGCAAGAAGCGAGACCGTCGCTCTACCGTCCAGTCCTACACTATTATGTAGTTCAATGCTGTTATGTAGTGGATCAATCATTGCTGTTACGATGTGGATCAATCCCAAACAAAGAGTATGCCTCATTATTATTATTATTATTATTAATATTATTATTATTATTATTATTATCATTATTATTATTATTATTATTATTATTATTATTATTATTATTAATACACTTTTCTTTTCATGTGTCACACCTGTACTTTACATGTTTGTGCAAATGTTATAGCCTAACTTGTTGGCTGGTAAGCTTGTTATCCATGAGAAGTCAAAGAGAGCTGTACCACCTACAAGATACCCCAGACACCTTGCATTCTCTGGTTTCTTCAACAGGCTCTTTTTCCCAGTTACACTAACCCATTAAACTGTTACAATAAAACTAACACACATTATGCTGTAGTTTATTTATAACCACCAATTGTTGCATATGCTATATGTACAGTTAAAGCTTGGCTACGTGTATGGATAAACACCTAACAGGTTAAATATTAAAAAGCAGTCCACTTTAAAATTAAAATAAATTAAATTAAATTAAATAATATTAATCCTTCATTCTAGCAGTGTTCAGTGGGAGACGATGGCGCGGGTGGGAGGAGGGTGGCGTGGGGGAACCTTCCCGTTATCCTTTGTAATCCTCACCATTCTCTGGCGGCGCTCTTTTACTTCATCTTTTTTGTCCTTATTTTTACGGTGTGATACCTTTGTCTGACGTTTGCCGAGGGCGTGGGCAGCAAGTTGTTTCTGTGCGTCGAGTACTGTGTATTGCTGCTCAACTGCAGTACACCTCTCCCACTCCCCAGGCCTCATTGTGTATACTTCAAACACCCTGGGAGAGCCCGAGGAGACGCAGACTGTCACTGGAAGACACCTCATTTTTTCAATATTAGGGGGGGACTAGATTCCCGTCGCTCTACTTACTTGGCCACGTCAGAATATAATTATTATGATTACGACCTAGCCATACCATCCAGCATTATTAGCCATAATTATATCCTAGATAACACAAAATATAGTTAACTGGCAATATAGCAATACTAACCCGTCATTGTGCGAGGCTATGGGTGAGAATAGTGGTTTAGGTTGTGATGGTTTAAATGGTGATGGTCGGTAAGGGAAGGGGGGGGGATTAATGATAGTGGTGGTGAAGATTGATGAAGATTAAGCCACCCAAGAGGTGGCTCGGGCATGAATAACCCGCAAGTAGTGGTGGTGATGGTGTTACACGAACTACAGTACATAATCCTTTTTTTTGCTATTTGTACCGATGATGATGCTGGGAAGGCATTACCATGTTGGAATAGTCATCATGATTATGTTGGGAGTGTAATACTCATAATAACTATACTGAGAAGTATTAGTCATGATGACTAGGTTGGGAGTGTAATAGTCATGATGACAATGTTGGGAGTATAATAGTCATGAAGACTAAGTTGGTAGTGTAAAAATCATGATTATGTTGGCAGTGTAATTATCATGATGATTATGTTGGCAGTGTAATTGTCATGATGACTACGTTGGCAGTGAAATAGTCATGATGACTATGTTGGAAGTGTAATAGTCATGATGTTGGGAGAGTAATAGTCATAATGACAATGTTCGGAGATTAATAGTCATGATGACTATGTTGGGAGTGTTATGGTCATGATGACTATGTTGGAAGTGTTATGGTCATAATGACTATGTTGGGAGTGTTATGGGCATGATGACAATGTTGGGAGTGTAATAGTCATGATGACTATGATGGGAGTGTAATAGTCATGATGTTGGGAGAGTAATAATCATGATGACAGTGTTCGGTGATTAATAGTTATGATGACTATGTTGGAATTGTTATGGTCATGATGACTATGTTGGGAGTGTTATGGTCATAATGACTATGTTGGGAGTGTTATGGTCAGGATGACAATGTTGGGAGTGTAATAGTCATGATGACTATGATGGGAGTGTAATAGTCATGATGTTAGGAGAGTAATAGTTATGATGTTGGGAGAGTAATAGTCTTGATGTTGGGAGAAAAACAGTCATGATGTTGCGAGAGTAATAGTCATCATGTTAAGAGAGAAATAGTCATGATGACGATGTTGGGAGTGTAATTGTTACGATGACTATGTTGACGTTTTATAGTCATGATGACGATGTCTGGAGAGTAATAGTCATGATGACTATGTAGGGAGTGTAATTGTCAAGACGACTATGTAGAGGTTTAATAGTCATGATGACTATGTTGGAAGTGTAATTGTCATGATGGCTATGTTGAGGTTCTATAGTCATGGTGACGATGTTGGGAGTGTAATAGTCACGATGAAGATGTTGGGAGAGTAATAGTCATGATGGCTATGATGGGAGTGTAATAGTCACGATGAAGATGTTGGGGGTGTAATAGTCATGATGACTATGTTGGGAGTGTAATAGTCATCATGACTATGTTGGGAGTGTAATAGTCATGATGACTATGTTGGGAGTGCAATAGTCATGATGACTAAGTTGGTAGTGTAATATTCATGACGACTATGTTGGCAGTGTAATTGTCATAATGACTAAATTGGCAGTGTAATAGTCATGATGACTATGTTGGACGTGTAAAAGTCATGAAGTTGGGAGAGAAATAGTCATGAAGACTATGTTGGGGGTGTTATGGTCATGATGACTATGTTGGGGGTGTTATAGTCATGATGACTATGTTAGGAGAGTAATGGTCATGATGACTATGTTGGGAGTGCAATTGTCATGACGAAAATGTTGAGGTTTTATAGTCATGATGACGATGTTGAGAGAGTAATAGTCATAATGACTATGTTGGGAGTGTAATTGTCATGATGACCATTTTCAGGTTTTATAGTCATGATGACTATGTTGCGAGTGTAATTGTCATGATGACCATTTTCAGGTTTTATAGTCATGATGACTATGTTGGGAGTGTAATTGTCATGATGGCTATGTTTAGGTTTTATAGTCATGATGACGATGTTGGGAGTAATAGTCACGATGAAGATGTTGGGGGTGTAATAGTCATGATGACTATGTTGGGAGAGTAATAGTCATGATGACTATGTTGGGAGTATAATACTCATGATGACTGTGTTGGGAGAGTAATAGTCATGATGACTATGTTGAGGTTTTATAGTCATGATGACGATGTTGGGAGTGTAATAGTCACGATGACTATATTGGGAGTGAAGTTGTCATGATGACTATGTTGGGAGTGTAATAGTCGTGATGACAATGTTCGGAGTGTAATAGTCATTATGACTATGTTGGGAGTGAAATAGTCATGATGACTATATTGGGAGAGTAATAGTCATGATGACAATGTTGGGAGTGTAATAGTCATGATGACAATGTTGAAAGTGTAATAGTCATGCTGTCTATGTTGGGAGTGTAATTGTCATGATGACTATGTTGGGAGAGTAATAGTCATGATGACTATGTTGGGAGTGTAAAAGTCATGATGACTATGTTGGGAGAGTCATAGTCATGGTGACTATGTTGGGAGAGTCATAGTCATGATGATTATGTTGAGGTTTCATAGTCATGATGACGATGTTGGGAGTGTAATAGTCATGATGTTGAGAAAGTAATAGTCATGATGTTGTGAGAGTAATAGTCATGATGTTAGGAGTGTAATAGTCATGATGTTGGGAGAGTAGTAGTCTTGATGTTAGGAGAGTAATAGTCATGATGTTGGGAGAGAAATAGTCATGATGTTGGGAGAGTAATAGTCATGATGACGATGTTTGGAGAGTAATAGTCATGATGACTATAATGGAAGTGTAATAGTCATGATGACTGTGTTGGGAGTGAAATATTCATGATGACTATGTTGGGAGAGTAATAGTCATGATGACTATGTTGGGAGTGTAATTGTCATGATGACCATTTAGAGGTTTTATAGTCATGATGACTATGTTGGGAATGTAATTGTCATGATAGCTATGTTGAGGTTTTATAGTCATGATGACGATGTTGGGAGTGTAATAGTCACGATGAAGATGTTGGGGGTGTAATAGTCATGATGACTATGTTGGGAGTGTAATAGTCATGATGACTATATTGGGAGAGTAATAGTCATGATGACAATGTTGGGAGTGTAATAGTCATGATGACATTGTTGGGAGTGTAATAGTCATGCTGTCTATGTTGGGAGTGTAATTGTCATGATGACTATGTTTGGAGAGTAATAGTCATGATGACTATGTTGGGAGTGTAATTGTCATAATGACCATTTAGAGGTTTTATAGTCATGATGACTATGTTGGGAATGTAATTGTCATGATAGCTATGTTGAGGTTTTATAGTCATGATGACGATGTTGGGAGTGTAATAGTCACGATGAAGATGTTGGGGGTGTAATAGTCATGATGACTATGTTGGGAGTGTAATAGTCACGATCACTATGTTGGGAGTGTAATAGTCATTGTGACTATGTTGGGAGTGTGATAATCATGATGACTATGTTGGGAGAGTAATAGTCATGATGACGATGTTGAGAGTATAATACTCATGATGACTATGTTGGGAGAGTAATAGTCATGATGACTATGTTGTGGGTTTATAGTCATGATGACGATGTTGGGAGTGTAATAGTCATGATGACTATATTGGGAGTGTAATAGTCATTGTGACTAAGTTGGGAGTGTAATAGTCGTGATGACATTGTTGGGAGTGTAATAGTCATGATGACTATGTTGGAGTGTAATAGACATGATGACTATATTGGGAGAGTAATAGTCATGATGACAATGTTGGGAGTGTAATAGTCATGATGACAATGTTGGGAGCGTAATAGTCATGCTGGCTATGTTGGTAGTGTAATTGTCATGATGACCATTTTGAGGTTTTATAGTAATGATGACTATGTTGGGAGTGTAATTGTCATGATGGCTATGTTGAGGTTTTATAGTCATGATGACGATGTTGGGAGTGTAATAGTCACGATGAAGATGTTGGGGGTGTAATAGTCATGATGACAATGTTGGGAGTGTAATAGTCACGATGACTATGTTTGGAGTATAATAGTCATTGTGACTATGTTGGGAGTGTAATAATCATGATGACTATGTTGGGAGAGTAATAGTCATGATGACTATGTTGAGGTTTTATAGTTATGATGACGATGTTGGGAGTGTAATAGTCATGATGACTATATTGGGAGTGAAATTGTCATGATGACTATGTTGGGAGTGTAATAGTCGTGATGACAATGTCCGGAGTGTAATAGTAATGATAACTATGTTGGGAGTGTAATAGTCATGATGACTATATTGGGAGAGTAATAGTCATGATGACAATGTTGGGAGTGTAATAGTCATGATGACAATGTTGGGAGTGTAATAGTCATGCTGTCTATGTTGGGAGTGTAATTGTCATGATGACTATGTTGGGAGAGTAATAGTCATGATGACTATGTTGGGAGTGTAAAAGTCATGATGACTATGTTGGGAGAGTCATAGTCATGATGATTATGTTGAGGTTTCATAATCATGATGACGATGTTGGGAGTGTAATAGTCATGATGTTGAGAGAGTAATAGTCATGATGTTGTGAGAGTAATAGTCATGATGTTGGGAGAGTAATAGTCTTGATGTTGGGAGAGTAGTAGTCTTGATGTTAGGAGAGTAATAGTCATGATGTTGGGAGAGAAATAGTCATGATGTTGGGAGAGTAATAGTCATGATGACGATGTTTGGAGAGTAATAGTCATGATGACTATAATGGAAGTGTAATAGTCATGATGACTATGTTGGGAGTGAAATAGTCACATAAAGGAAAAGGGGATTGATAAACGTCAAAATATTGCTAAATTCGACAATTTTTAGTACAAAACAAAATGCAAGAAACTTGCTTAAAAATGCAAAATTTGCAAAATTCTGAGATATGAAGGCCAAATCACATATCTTGAGAAAACATGAAGTAGAATCGAAATATTGGTAAAAACGAATATATTTACGTATAATCACACTACATGAAAAACGTGAAAAAAGTAACTATTTTACCATATTTGAGTATTTTAACTTCAAATCATAGAGCGAGGTTTCGTATTATTTAGATCCAAGAAAAGACATATGATAATGCGAAACACATTTTATCATTCCAATCCAAATGATAAAAATAAAAAATTGAAACACGTGAAAAAGTCACTATTTTACCATATTTGAGGATTTTAACTTCAAATTATAGAGCAAGGTTTCGTATTATTTAGATCCAAGAAAAGACATGTGACAATGTTGTTTCCAATACAAATGATAAAAATCAATGTGTTTTCATTAGAATTAACTAAAATGTTAAATAAATGAAGTATTTAAGGTTAATTTCTAATCAATTATGTGTTTGCATCATTTTTATCGTATATTTATTGAATTAATAACAATAAACTGAAAATTCACAAAAACGTGGAAAAACAGCAAAATATTGCCTAATTCGATGATAATTTGTTTATATCACATATAGGAAAAGGGGTCATTGTTGATGGTGTAAGGCAGTACAGTGGTCATTGTAATGGTGTAGGGGCATACAGCGGTCATTGATGATGGCGTAAGGCAGTACAGGTCTCATTCTTGGATGGTCAAGGATTGAACGCTGACCTGCAAGAAGCGAGACCGTCGCTCTACCGTCCAGTCCTACACTATTATGTAGTTCAATGCTGTTATGTAGTGGATCAATCATTGCTGTTACGATGTGGATCAATCCCAAACAAAGAGTAAGCCTCATTATTATTATTATTATTATTAATATTATTATTATTATTATTATTATTATGATTATTATTATTATTATTATTATTATTATTATTATTATTATTATTATTATTATTATTATTATTATTATTACACTTTTCTTTTCATGTGTCACACCTGTACTTTACATGTTTGTGCAAATGTTATAGCCTAACTTGTTGGCTGGTAAGCTTGTTATCCATGAGAAGTCAAAGAGAGCTGTACCACCTACAAGATACCCCAGACACCTTGCATGCTCTGGTTTCTCAACAGGCTCTTTTTCCCAGTTACACTAACCCATTAAACTGTTACAATAAAACTAACACACATTATGCTGTAGTTTATTTATAACCACCAATTGTTGCATAAGCTATATGTACAGTTAAAGCTTCGCTACGTGTATGGATAAACACCTGACAGGTTAAATATTAAAAAGCAGTCCACTTTAAAATTAAAATAAATTAAATTAAATTAAATAATATTAATCCTTCATTCTAGCAGTGTTCAGTGGGAGACGATGGCGCGGGTGGGAGGAGGGTGGCGTGGGGGAACCTTCCTGTTATCCAGTGTAATCCTCACCATTCTCTGGCGGCGCTCTTTTACTTCATCTTTTTTGTCCTTATTTTTACGGTGTGATACCTTTGTCTGACGTTTGCCGAGGGCGTGGGCAGCAAGTTGTTTCTGTGCGTCGAGTACTGTGTATTGCTGCTCAACTGCAGTACACCTCTCCCACTCCCCAGGCCTCATTGTGTATACTTCAAACACCCTGGGAGAGCCCGAGGAGACGCAGACTGTCACTGGAAGACACCTCATTTTTTCAATATTAGGGGGGGACTAGATTCCCGTCGCTCTACTTACTTGGCCACGTCAGAGTATAATTATTATGATTACGACCTAGCCATACCATCCAGCATTATTAGCCATAATTATATCCTAGATAACACAAAATATAGTTAACTGGCAATATAGCAATACTAACCCGTCATTGTGCGAGGCTATGGGTGAGAATAGTGGTTTAGGTTGTGATGGTTTAAATGGTGATGGTCGGTAAGGGAAGGGGGGGGGGATTAATGATAGTGGTGGTGAAGATTGATGAAGATTAAGCCACCCAAGAGGTGGCTCGGGCATGAATAACCCGCAAGTAGTGGTGGTGATGGTGTTACACGAACTACAGTACATAATCCTTTTTTTTGCTATTTGTACCGATGATGATGCTGGGAAGGCATTACCATGTTGGAATAGTCATCATGATTATGTTGGGAGTGTAATACTCATAATAACTATACTGAGAAGTATTAGTCATGATGACTAGGTTGGGAGTGTAATAGTCATGATGACAATGTTGGGAGTATAATAGTCATGAAGACTAAGTTGGTAGTGTAAAAATCATGATTATGTTGGCAGTGTAATTATCATGATGATTATGTTGGCAGTGTAATTGTCATGATGACTACGTTGGCAGTGAAATAGTCATGATGACTATGTTGGAAGTGTAATAGTCATGATGTTGGGAGAGTAATAGTCATAATGACAATGTTCGGAGATTAATAGTCATGATGACTATGTTGGGAGTGTTATGGTCATGATGACTATGTTGGAAGTGTTATGGTCATAATGACTATGTTGGGAGTGTTATGGGCATGATGACAATGTTGGGAGTGTAATAGTCATGATGACTATGATGGGAGTGTAATAGTCATGATGTTGGGAGAGTAATAGTCATGATGTTGGGAGAGTAATAGTCTTGATGTTGGGAGAGTAACAGTCATGATGTTGGGAGAGTAATAGTCATCATGTTGGGAGAGAAATAGTCATGATGACGATGTTGGGAGTGTAATTGTCACGTTGATTATGTTGAGGTTTTATAGTCATGATGACGATGTCTGGAGAGTAATAGTCATGATGACTATGTAGGGAGTGTAATTGTCAAGACGACTATGTAGAGGTTTAATAGTCATGATGACTATGTTGGAAGTGTAATTGTCATGATGGCTTTGTTGAGGTTCTATAGTCATGGTGACGATGTTGGGAGTGTAATAGTCACGATGAAGATGTTGGGAGAGTAATAGTCATGATGGCTATGATGGGAGTGTAATAGACATGATGCCTATGTTGGGAGTGTAATAGTCATTATGACTATGTTGGGAGTGTAATAGTCATGATGACTATGTTGGGAGTGCAATAGTCATGATGACTAAGTTGGTAGTGTAATATTCATGACGACTATGTTGGCAGTGTAATTGTCATAATGACTAAATTGGCAGTGTAATAGTCATGATGACTATGTTGGACGTGTAAAAGTCATGAAGTTGGGAGAGAAATAGTCATGAAGACTATGTTGGGGGTGTTATGGTCATGATGACTATGTTGGGGGTGTAATAGTCATGATGACTATGTTAGGAGAGTAATGGTCATGATGACTATGTTGGGAGTGCAATTGTCATGATGAAAATGTTGAGGTTTTATAGTCATGATGACGATGTTGGGAGAGTAAGTCATGATGACTATGTTAGGAGTGTAATTGTCATGATGACCATTTTCAGGTTTTATAGTCATGATGACTATGTTGGGAGTGCAATTGTCATGATGAAAATGTTGAGGTTTTATAGTCATGATGACGATGTTGGGAGAGTAAGTCCTGATGACTATGTTAGGAGTGTAATTGTCATGATGACCATTTTCAGGTTTTATAGTCATGATGACTATGTTGGGAGTGTAATTGTCATGATGGCTATGTTGAGGTTTTATAGTCATGATGACGATGTTGGGAGTGTAATAGTCACGATGAAGATGTTGTGGGTGTAATAGTCATGATGACTATGTTGGGAGAGTAATAGTCATGATGACTATCTTGGGAGTATAATACTCATGATGACTGTGTTGGGAGAGTAATAGTCATGATGACTATGTTGAGGTTTTATAGTCATGCTGACGATGTTGGGAGTGTAATAGTCATGATGACTATATTGGGAGTGAAGTTGTCATGATGACTATGTTGGGAGTGTAATAGTCGTGATGACAATGTTCGGAGTGTAATAGTCATTATGACTATGTTGGGAGTGTAATAGTCATGATGACTATATTGGGAGAGTAATAGTCATGATGACAATGTTGGGAGTGCAATAGTCATGATGACAATGTTGAAAGTGTAATTGTCATGCTGTCTATGTTGGGAGTGTAATTGTCATGATGACTATGTTGGGAGAGTAATAGTCATGATGACTATGTTGGGAGTGTAAAAGTCATGATGACTATGTTGGGAGAGTCATAGTCATGATGACTATGTTGGGAGAGTCATAGTCATGATGATTATGTTGAGGTTTCATAGTCATGATGACGATGTTGGGAGTGTAATAGTCATGATGTTGAGAGAGTAATAATCATGATGTTGTGAGAGTAATAGTCATGATGTTGGGAGTGTAATAGTCATGATGTTGGGAGAGTAGTAGTCTTGATGTTAGGAGAGTAATAGTCATGATGATGGGAGAGAAATAGTCATGATGTTGGGAGAGTAATAGTCATGATGACGATGTTTGGAGAGTAATAGTCATGATGACTATAATGGAAGTGTAATATTCATGATGACTATGTTGGGAGAGTAATAGTCATGATGACTATGTTGGGAGTGTAATTGTCATGATGACCATTTAGAGGTTTTATAGTCATGATGACTATGTTGGGAATGTAATTGTCATGATAGCTATGTTGAGGTTTTATAGTCATGATGACGATGTTGGGAGTGTAATAGTCACGATGAAGATGTTGGGGGTGTAATAGTCATGATGACTATGTTGGGAGTGTAATAGTTACGATCACTATGTTGGGAGTGTAATAGTCATTGTGACTATGTTGGGAGTGTAATAATCATGATGACTATGTTGGGAGAGTAATAGTCATGATGACGATGTTGAGAGTATAATACTCATGATGACTATGTTGGGAGAGTAATAGTCATGATGACTATGTTGAGGTTTTATAGTCATGATGACGATGTTGGGAGTGTAATAGTCATGATGATTATATTGGGAGTGTAATAGTCATTGTGACTATGTTGGGAGTGTAATAGTCGTGATGACAATGTTGGGAGTGTAGTAGTCATGATGACTATGTTGGGGTGTAATAGTCATGATGACTATATTGGGAGAGTAATAGTCATGATGACAATGTTAGGAGTGTAATAGTCATGATGACAATGTTGGGAGTGTAATAGTCATGCTGTCTATGTTAGTAGTGTAATTGTCATGATGACCATTTTGAGGTTTTATAGTAATGATGACTATGTTGGGAGTGTAATTGTCATGATGGCTATGTTGAGGTTTTATAGTCATGATGACGATGTTGGGAGTGTAATAGTCACGATGAAGATGTTGGGAGAGTAATAGTCATGATGGCTATGATGGGAGTGTAATAGACATGATGCCTATGTTGGGAGTGTAATAGTCATTATGACTATGTTGGGAGTGTAATAGTCATGATGACTATGTTGGGAGTGCAATAGTCATGATGACTAAGTTGGTAGTGTAATATTCATGACGACTATGTTGGGAGTGTAATTGTCATAATGACTAAATTGGCAGTGTAATAGTCATGATGACTATGTTGGACGTGTAAAAGTCATGAAGTTGGGAGAGAAATAGTCATGAAGACTATGTTGGGGGTGTTATGGTCATGATGACTATGTTGGGGGTGTAATAGTCATGATGACTATGTTAGGAGAGTAATGGTCATGATGACTATGTTGGGAGTGCAATTGTCATGATGAAAATGTTGAGGTTTTATAGTCATGATGACGATGTTGGGAGAGTAAGTCATGATGACTATGTTAGGAGTTTAATTGTCATGATGACCATTTTCAGGTTTTATAGTCATGATGACTATGTTGGGAGTGTAATTGTCATGCTGTCTATGTTGGGAGTGTAATTGTCATGATGACTATGTTGGGAGAGTAATAGTCATGATGACTATGTTGGGAGTGTAAAAGTCATGATGACTATGTTGGGAGAGTCATAGTCATGATGACTATGTTGGGAGAGTCATAGTCATGATGATTATGTTGAGGTTTCATAGTCATGATGACGATGTTGGGAGTGTAATAGTCATGATGTTGAGAGAGTAATAATCATGATGTTGTGAGAGTAATAGTCATGATGTTGGGAGTGTAATAGTCATGATGTTGGGAGAGTAGTAGTCTTGATGTTAGGAGAGTAATAGTCATGATGATGGGAGAGAAATAGTCATGATGTTGGGAGAGTAATAGTCATGATGACGATGTTTGGAGAGTAATAGTCATGATGACTATAATGGAAGTGTAATATTCATGATGACTATGTTGGGAGAGTAATAGTCATGATGACTATGTTGGGAGTGTAATTGTCATGATGACCATTTAGAGGTTTTATAGTCATGATGACTATGTTGGGAATGTAATTGTCATGATAGCTATGTTGAGGTTTTATAGTCATGATGACGATGTTGGGAGTGTAATAGTCACGATGAAGATGTTGGGGGTGTAATAGTCATGATGACTATGTTGGGAGTGTAATAGTTACGATCACTATGTTGGGAGTGTAATAGTCATTGTGACTATGTTGGGAGTGTAATAATCATGATGACTATGTTGGGAGAGTAATAGTCATGATGACGATGTTGAGAGTATAATACTCATGATGACTATGTTGGGAGAGTAATAGTCATGATGACTATGTTGAGGTTTTATAGTCATGATGACGATGTTGGGAGTGTAATAGTCATGATGATTATATTGGGAGTGTAATAGTCATTGTGACTATGTTGGGAGTGTAATAGTCGTGATGACAATGTTGGGAGTGTAGTAGTCATGATGACTATGTTGGGGTGTAATAGTCATGATGACTATATTGGGAGAGTAATAGTCATGATGACAATGTTAGGAGTGTAATAGTCATGATGACAATGTTGGGAGTGTAATAGTCATGCTGTCTATGTTAGTAGTGTAATTGTCATGATGACCATTTTGAGGTTTTATAGTAATGATGACTATGTTGGGAGTGTAATTGTCATGATGGCTATGTTGAGGTTTTATAGTCATGATGACGATGTTGGGAGTGTAATAGTCACGATGAAGATGTTGGGAGAGTAATAGTCATGATGGCTATGATGGGAGTGTAATAGACATGATGCCTATGTTGGGAGTGTAATAGTCATTATGACTATGTTGGGAGTGTAATAGTCATGATGACTATGTTGGGAGTGCAATAGTCATGATGACTAAGTTGGTAGTGTAATATTCATGACGACTATGTTGGCAGTGTAATTGTCATAATGACTAAATTGGCAGTGTAATAGTCATGATGACTATGTTGGACGTGTAAAAGTCATGAAGTTGGGAGAGAAATAGTCATGAAGACTATGTTGGGGGTGTTATGGTCATGATGACTATGTTGGGGGTGTAATAGTCATGATGACTATGTTAGGAGAGTAATGGTCATGATGACTATGTTGGGAGTGCAATTGTCATGATGAAAATGTTGAGGTTTTATAGTCATGATGACGATGTTGGGAGAGTAAGTCATGATGACTATGTTAGGAGTTTAATTGTCATGATGACCATTTTCAGGTTTTATAGTCATGATGACTATGTTGGGAGTGCAATTGTCATGATGAAAATGTTGAGGTTTTATAGTCATGATGACGATGTTGGGAGAGTAAGTCATGATGACTATGTTAGGAGTGTAATTGTCATGATGACCATTTTCAGGATTTATAGTCATGATGACTATGTTGGGAGTGTAATTGTCATGATGGCTATGTTGAGGTTTTATAGTCATGATGACGATGTTGGGAGTATAATAGTCACGATGAAGATGTTGTGGGTGTAATAGTCATGATGACTATGTTGGGAGAGTAATAGTCATGATGACTATCTTGGGAGTATAATACTCATGATGACTGTGTTGGGAGAGTAATAGTCATGATGACTATGTTGAGGTTTTATAGTCATGATGACGATGTTGGGAGTGTAATAGTCATGATGACTATATTGGGAGTGAAGTTGTCATGATGACTATGTTGGGAGTGTAATAGTCGTGATGACAATGTTCGGAGTGTAATAGTCATTATGACTATGTTGGGAGTGTAATAGTCATGATGACTATATTGGGAGAGTAATAGTCATGATGACAATGTTGGGAGTGCAATAGTCATGATGACAATGTTGAAAGTGTAATTGTCATGCTGTCTATGTTGGGAGTGTAATTGTCATGATGACTATGTTGGGAGAGTAATAGTCATGATGACAATGTTGGGAGTGTAATAGTCATGCTGTCTATGTTAGTAGTGTAATTGTCATGATGACCATTTTGAGGTTTTATAGTAATGATGACTATGTTGGGAGTGTAATTGTCATGATGGCTATGTTGAGGTTTTATAGTCATGATGACGATGTTGGGAGTGTAATAGTCACGATGAAGATGTTGGGGGTGTAATAGTCATGATGACTATGTTGGGAGTGTAATAGTCACGATGACTATGTTTGGAGTATAATAGTCATTGTGACTATGTTGGGAGTGTAATAATCATGATGACTATGTTGGGAGAGTAATAGTCATGATGACTATGTTGAGGTTTTATAGTCATGATGACGATGTTGGGAGTGTAATAGTCATGATGACTATATTGGGAGTGAAATTGTCATGATGACTATGTTGGGAGTGTAATAGTCGTGATGACAATGTTCGGAGTGTAACAGTCATGATGACTATGTTGGGAGTGTAATAGTCATGATGACTATATTGGGAGAGTAATAGTCATGATGACAATGTTGGGAGTGTAATAGTCATGATGACAATGTTGGGAGTGTAATAGTCATGCTGTCTCTGTTGGGAGTGTAATTGTCATAATGACTATGTTGGGAGAGTAATAGTCATGATGACTATGTTGGGAGAGTAATAGTCATGATGACTATCTTGGGAGTATAATACTCATGATGACTGTGTTGGGAGAGTAATAGTCATGATGACTATGTTGAGGTTTTATAGTCATGCTGACGATGTTGGGAGTGTAATAGTCATGATGACTATATTGGGAGTGAAGTTGTCATGATGACTATGTTGGGAGTGTAATAGTCGTGATGACAATGTTCGGAGTGTAATAGTCATGATGACTATGTTGGGAGAGTCATAGTCATGATGACTATGTTGGGAGAGTCATAGTCATGATGATTATGTTGAGGTTTCATAGTCATGATGACGATGTTGGGAGTGTAATAGTCATGATGTTGAGAGAGTAATAATCATGATGTTGTGAGAGTAATAGTCATGATGTTGGGAGTGTAATAGTCATGATGTTGGGAGAGTAGTAGTCTTGATGTTAGGAGAGTAATAGTCATGATGATGGGAGAGAAATAGTCATGATGTTGGGAGAGTAATAGTCATGATGACGATGTTTGGAGAGTAATAGTCATGATGACTATAATGGAAGTGTAATATTCATGATGACTATGTTGGGAGAGTAATAGTCATGATGACTATGTTGGGAGTGTAATTGTCATGATGACCATTTAGAGGTTCTATAGTCATGATGACTATGTTGGGAATGTAATTGTCATGATAGCTATGTTGAGGTTTTATAGTCATGATGACGATGTTGGGAGTGTAATAGTCACGATGAAGATGTTGGGGGTGTAATAGTCATGATGACTATGTTGGGAGTGTAATAGTTACGATCACTATGTTGGGAGTGTAATAGTCATTGTGACTATGTTGGGAGTGTAATAATCATGATGACTATGTTGGGAGAGTAATAGTCATGATGACTATGTTGAGGTTTTATAGTTATGATGACGATGTTGGGAGTGTAATAGTCATGATGACTATATTGGGAGTGAAATTGTCATGATGACTATGTTGGGAGTGTAATAGTCGTGATGACAATGTCCGGAGTGTAATAGTAATGATAACTATGTTGGGAGTGTAATAGTCATGATGACTATATTGGGAGAGTAATAGTCATGATGACAATGTTGGGAGTGTAATAGTCATGATGACAATGTTGGGAGTGTAATAGTCATGCTGTCTATGTTGGGAGTGTAATTGTCATGATGACTATGTTGGGAGAGTAATAGTCATGATGACTATGTTGGGAGTGTAAAAGTCATGATGACTATGTTGGGAGAGTCATAGTCATGATGATTATGTTGAGGTTTCATAATCATGATGACGATGTTGGGAGTGTAATAGTCATGATGTTGAGAGAGTAATAGTCATGATGTTGTGAGAGTAATAGTCATGATGTTGGGAGAGTAATAGTCTTGATGTTGGGAGAGTAGTAGTCTTGATGTTAGGAGAGTAATAGTCATGATGTTGGGAGAGAAATAGTCATGATGTTGGGAGAGTAATAGTCATGATGACGATGTTTGGAGAGTAATAGTCATGATGACTATAATGGAAGTGTAATAGTCATGATGACTATGTTGGGAGTGAAATAGTCACATAAAGGAAAAGGGGATTGATAAACGTCAAAATATTGCTAAATTCGAAAATTTTTAGTACAAAACAAAATGCAAGAAACTTGCTTAAAAATGCAAAATTTGCAAAATTCTGAGATATGAAGGCCAAATCACATATCTTGAGAAAACATGAAGTAGAATCGAAATATTGGTAAAAACGAATATATTTACGTATAATCACACTACATGAAAAACGTGAAAAAAGTAACTATTTTACCATATTTGAGTATTTTAACTTCAAATCATAGAGCGAGGTTTCGTATTATTTAGATCCAAGAAAAGACATATGATAATGCGAAACACATTTTATCATTCCAATCCAAATGATAAAAATAAAAAATTGAAACACGTGAAAAAGTCACTATTTTACCATATTTGAGGATTTTAACTTCAAATTATAGAGCAAGGTTTCGTATTATTTAGATCCAAGAAAAGACATGTGACAATGTTGTTTCCAATACAAATGATAAAAATCAATGTGTTTTCATTAGAATTAACTAAAATGTTAAATAAATGAAGTATTTAAGGTTAATTTCTAATCAATTATGTGTTTGCATCATTTTTATCGTATATTTATTGAATTAATAACAATAAACTGAAAATTCACAAAAACGTGGAAAAACAGCAAAATATTGCCTAATTCGATGATAATTTGTTTATATCACATATAGGAAAAGGGGTCATTGTTGATGGTGTAAGGCAGTACAGTGGTCATTGTAATGGTGTAGGGGCATACAGCGGTCATTGATGATGGCGTAAGGCAGTACAGGTCTCATTCTTGGATGGTCAAGGATTGAACGCTGACCTGCAAGAAGCGAGACCGTCGCTCTACCGTCCAGTCCTACACTATTATGTAGTTCAATGCTGTTATGTAGTGGATCAATCATTGCTGTTACGATGTGGATCAATCCCAAACAAAGAGTAAGCCTCATTATTATTATTATTATTATTAATATTATTATTATTATTATTATTATTATGATTATTATTATTATTATTATTATTATTATTATTATTATTATTATTATTATTATTATTATTATTATTATTATTATTATTATTACACTTTTCTTTTCATGTGTCACACCTGTACTTTACATGTTTGTGCAAATGTTATAGCCTAACTTGTTGGCTGGTAAGCTTGTTATCCATGAGAAGTCAAAGAGAGCTGTACCACCTACAAGATACCCCAGACACCTTGCATGCTCTGGTTTCTCAACAGGCTCTTTTTCCCAGTTACACTAACCCATTAAACTGTTACAATAAAACTAACACACATTATGCTGTAGTTTATTTATAACCACCAATTGTTGCATAAGCTATATGTACAGTTAAAGCTTCGCTACGTGTATGGATAAACACCTGACAGGTTAAATATTAAAAAGCAGTCCACTTTAAAATTAAAATAAATTAAATTAAATTAAATAATATTAATCCTTCATTCTAGCAGTGTTCAGTGGGAGACGATGGCGCGGGTGGGAGGAGGGTGGCGTGGGGGAACCTTCCTGTTATCCAGTGTAATCCTCACCATTCTCTGGCGGCGCTCTTTTACTTCATCTTTTTTGTCCTTATTTTTACGGTGTGATACCTTTGTCTGACGTTTGCCGAGGGCGTGGGCAGCAAGTTGTTTCTGTGCGTCGAGTACTGTGTATTGCTGCTCAACTGCAGTACACCTCTCCCACTCCCCAGGCCTCATTGTGTATACTTCAAACACCCTGGGAGAGCCCGAGGAGACGCAGACTGTCACTGGAAGACACCTCATTTTTTCAATATTAGGGGGGGACTAGATTCCCGTCGCTCTACTTACTTGGCCACGTCAGAGTATAATTATTATGATTACGACCTAGCCATACCATCCAGCATTATTAGCCATAATTATATCCTAGATAACACAAAATATAGTTAACTGGCAATATAGCAATACTAACCCGTCATTGTGCGAGGCTATGGGTGAGAATAGTGGTTTAGGTTGTGATGGTTTAAATGGTGATGGTCGGTAAGGGAAGGGGGGGGGGGATTAATGATAGTGGTGGTGAAGATTGATGAAGATTAAGCCACCCAAGAGGTGGCTCGGGCATGAATAACCCGCAAGTAGTGGTGGTGATGGTGTTACACGAACTACAGTACATAATCCTTTTTTTTGCTATTTGTACCGATGATGATGCTGGGAAGGCATTACCATGTTGGAATAGTCATCATGATTATGTTGGGAGTGTAATACTCATAATAACTATACTGAGAAGTATTAGTCATGATGACTAGGTTGGGAGTGTAATAGTCATGATGACAATGTTGGGAGTATAATAGTCATGAAGACTAAGTTGGTAGTGTAAAAATCATGATTATGTTGGCAGTGTAATTATCATGATGATTATGTTGGCAGTGTAATTGTCATGATGACTACGTTGGCAGTGAAATAGTCATGATGACTATGTTGGAAGTGTAATAGTCATGATGTTGGGAGAGTAATAGTCATAATGACAATGTTCGGAGATTAATAGTCATGATGACTATGTTGGGAGTGTTATGGTCATGATGACTATGTTGGAAGTGTTATGGTCATAATGACTATGTTGGGAGTGTTATGGGCATGATGACAATGTTGGGAGTGTAATAGTCATGATGACTATGATGGGAGTGTAATAGTCATGATGTTGGGAGAGTAATAGTCATGATGTTGGGAGAGTAATAGTCTTGATGTTGGGAGAGTAACAGTCATGATGTTGGGAGAGTAATAGTCATCATGTTGGGAGAGAAATAGTCATGATGACGATGTTGGGAGTGTAATTGTCACGTTGATTATGTTGAGGTTTTATAGTCATGATGACGATGTCTGGAGAGTAATAGTCATGATGACTATGTAGGGAGTGTAATTGTCAAGACGACTATGTAGAGGTTTAATAGTCATGATGACTATGTTGGAAGTGTAATTGTCATGATGGCTATGTTGAGGTTCTATAGTCATGGTGACGATGTTGGGAGTGTAATAGTCACGATGAAGATGTTGGGAGAGTAATAGTCATGATGGCTATGATGGGAGTGTAATAGACATGATGCCTATGTTGGGAGTGTAATAGTCATGATGACTATGTTGGGAGTGCAATAGTCATGATGACTAAGTTGGTAGTATAATATTCATGACGACTATGTTGGCAGTGTAATTGTCATAATGACTAAATTGGCAGTGTAATAGTCATGATGACTATGTTGGACGTGTAAAAGTCATGAAGTTGGGAGAGAAATAGTCATGAAGACTATGTTGGGGGTGTTATGGTCATGATGACTATGTTGGGGGTGTAATAGTCATGATGACTATGTTAGGAGAGTAATGGTCATGATGACTATGTTGGGAGTGCAATTGTCATGATGAAAATGTTGAGGTTTTATAGTCATGATGACGATGTTGGGAGAGTAAGTCATGATGACTATGTTAGGAGTGTAATTGTCATGATGACCATTTTCAGGTTTTATAGTCATGATGACTATGTTGGGAGTGCAATTGTCATGATGAAAATGTTGAGGTTTTATAGTCATGATGACGATGTTGGGAGAGTAAGTCCTGATGACTATGTTAGGAGTGTAATTGTCATGATGACCATTTTCAGGTTTTATAGTCATGATGACTATGTTGGGAGTGTAATTGTCATGATGGCTATGTTGAGGTTTTATAGTCATGATGACGATGTTGGAAGTGTAATAGTCACGATGAAGATGTTGTGGGTGTAATAGTCATGATGACTATGTTGGGAGAGTAATAGTCATGATGACTATCTTGGGAGTATAATACTCATGATGACTGTGTTGGGAGAGTAATAGTCATGATGACTATGTTGAGGTTTTATAGTCATGCTGACGATGTTGGGAGTGTAATAGTCATGATGACTATATTGGGAGTGAAGTTGTCATGATGACTATGTTGGGAGTGTAATAGTCGTGATGACAATGTTCGGAGTGTAATAGTCATTATGACTATGTTGGGAGTGTAATAGTCATGATGACTATATTGGGAGAGTAATAGTCATGATGACAATGTTGGGAGTGCAATAGTCATGATGACAATGTTGAAAGTGTAATTGTCATGCTGTCTATGTTGGGAGTGTAATTGTCATGATGACTATGTTGGGAGAGTAATAGTCATGATGACTATGTTGGGAGTGTAAAAGTCATGATGACTATGTTGGGAGAGTCATAGTCATGATGACTATGTTGGGAGAGTCATAGTCATGATGATTATGTTGAGGTTTCATAGTCATGATGACGATGTTGGGAGTGTAATAGTCATGATGTTGAGAGAGTAATAATCATGATGTTGTGAGAGTAATAGTCATGATGTTGGGAGTGTAATAGTCATGATGTTGGGAGAGTAGTAGTCTTGATGTTAGGAGAGTAATAGTCATGATGATGGGAGAGAAATAGTCATGATGTTGGGAGAGTAATAGTCATGATGACGATGTTTGGAGAGTAATAGTCATGATGACTATAATGGAAGTGTAATATTCATGATGACTATGTTGGGAGAGTAATAGTCATGATGACTATGTTGGGAGTGTAATTGTCATGATGACCATTTAGAGGTTTTATAGTCATGATGACTATGTTGGGAATGTAATTGTCATGATAGCTATGTTGAGGTTTTATAGTCATGATGACGATGTTGGGAGTGTAATAGTCACGATGAAGATGTTGGGGGTGTAATAGTCATGATGACTATGTTGGGAGTGTAATAGTTACGATCACTATGTTGGGAGTGTAATAGTCATTGTGACTATGTTGGGAGTGTAATAATCATGATGACTATGTTGGGAGAGTAATAGTCATGATGACGATGTTGAGAGTATAATACTCATGATGACTATGTTGGGAGAGTAATAGTCATGATGACTATGTTGAGGTTTTATAGTCATGATGACGATGTTGGGAGTGTAATAGTCATGATGATTATATTGGGAGTGTAATAGTCATTGTGACTATGTTGGGAGTGTAATAGTCGTGATGACAATGTTGGGAGTGTAGTAGTCATGATGACTATGTTGGGGTGTAATAGTCATGATGACTATATTGGGAGAGTAATAGTCATGATGACAATGTTAGGAGTGTAATAGTCATGATGACAATGTTGGGAGTGTAATAGTCATGCTGTCTATGTTAGTAGTGTAATTGTCATGATGACCATTTTGAGGTTTTATAGTAATGATGACTATGTTGGGAGTGTAATTGTCATGATGGCTATGTTGAGGTTTTATAGTCATGATGACGATGTTGGGAGTGTAATAGTCACGATGAAGATGTTGGGAGAGTAATAGTCATGATGGCTATGATGGGAGTGTAATAGACATGATGCCTATGTTGGGAGTGTAATAGTCATTATGACTATGTTGGGAGTGTAATAGTCATGATGACTATGTTGGGAGTGCAATAGTCATGATGACTAAGTTGGTAGTGTAATATTCATGACGACTATGTTGGCAGTGTAATTGTCATAATGACTAAATTGGCAGTGTAATAGTCATGATGACTATGTTGGACGTGTAAAAGTCATGAAGTTGGGAGAGAAATAGTCATGAAGACTATGTTGGGGGTGTTATGGTCATGATGACTATGTTGGGGGTGTAATAGTCATGATGACTATGTTAGGAGAGTAATGGTCATGATGACTATGTTGGGAGTGCAATTGTCATGATGAAAATGTTGAGGTTTTATAGTCATGATGACGATGTTGGGAGAGTAAGTCATGATGACTATGTTAGGAGTTTAATTGTCATGATGACCATTTTCAGGTTTTATAGTCATGATGACTATGTTGGGAGTGCAATTGTCATGATGAAAATGTTGAGGTTTTATAGTCATGATGACGATGTTGGGAGAGTAAGTCATGATGACTATGTTAGGAGTGTAATTGTCATGATGACCATTTTCAGGATTTATAGTCATGATGACTATGTTGGGAGTGTAATTGTCATGATGGCTATGTTGAGGTTTTATAGTCATGATGACGATGTTGGGAGTATAATAGTCACGATGAAGATGTTGTGGGTGTAATAGTCATGATGACTATGTTGGGAGAGTAATAGTCATGATGACTATCTTGGGAGTATAATACTCATGATGACTGTGTTGGGAGAGTAATAGTCATGATGACTATGTTGAGGTTTTATAGTCATGATGACGATGTTGGGAGTGTAATAGTCATGATGACTATATTGGGAGTGAAGTTGTCATGATGACTATGTTGGGAGTGTAATAGTCGTGATGACAATGTTCGGAGTGTAATAGTCATTATGACTATGTTGGGAGTGTAATAGTCATGATGACTATATTGGGAGAGTAATAGTCATGATGACAATGTTGGGAGTGCAATAGTCATGATGACAATGTTGAAAGTGTAATTGTCATGCTGTCTATGTTGGGAGTGTAATTGTCATGATGACTATGTTGGGAGAGTAATAGTCATGATAACAATGTTGGGAGTGTAATAGTCATGCTGTCTATGTTAGTAGTGTAATTGTCATGATGACCATTTTGAGGTTTTATAGTAATGATGACTATGTTGGGAGTGTAATTGTCATGATGGCTATGTTGAGGTTTTATTGTCATGATGACGATGTTGGGAGTGTAATAGTCACGATGAAGATGTTGGGGGTGTAATAGTCATGATGACTATGTTGGGAGTGTAATAGTCACGATGACTATGTTTGGAGTATAATAGTCATTGTGACTATGTTGGGAGTGTAATAATCATGATGACTATGTTGGGAGAGTAATAGTCATGATGACTATGTTGAGGTTTTATAGTCATGATGACGATGTTGGGAGTGTAATTGTCATGATGGCTATGTTGGGAGTGTAATAGTTACGATCACTATGTTGGGAGTGTAATAGTCATTGTGACTATGTTGGGAGTGTAATAATCATGATGACTATGTTGGGAGAGTAATAGTCATGATGACGATGTTGAGAGTATAATACTCATGATGACTATGTTGGGAGAGTAATAGTCATGATGACTATGTTGAGGTTTTATAGTCATGATGACGATGTTGGGAGTGTAATAGTCATGATGATTATATTGGGAGTGTAATAGTCATTGTGACTATGTTGGGAGTGTAATAGTCGTGATGACAATGTTGGGAGTGTAGTAGTCATGATGACTATGTTGGGGTGTAATAGTCATGATGACTATATTGGGAGAGTAATAGTCATGATGACAATGTTAGGAGTGTAATAGTCATGATGACAATGTTGGGAGTGTAATAGTCATGCTGTCTATGTTAGTAGTGTAATTGTCATGATGACCATTTTGAGGTTTTATAGTAATGATGACTATGTTGGGAGTGTAATTGTCATGATGGCTATGTTGAGGTTTTATAGTCATGATGACGATGTTGGGAGTGTAATAGTCACGATGAAGATGTTGGGAGAGTAATAGTCATGATGGCTATGATGGGAGTGTAATAGACATGATGCCTATGTTGGGAGTGTAATAGTCATTATGACTATGTTGGGAGTGTAATAGTCATGATGACTATGTTGGGAGTGCAATAGTCATGATGACTAAGTTGGTAGTGTAATATTCATGACGACTATGTTGGCAGTGTAATTGTCATAATGACTAAATTGGCAGTGTAATAGTCATGATGACTATGTTGGACGTGTAAAAGTCATGAAGTTGGGAGAGAAATAGTCATGAAGACTATGTTGGGGGTGTTATGGTCATGATGACTATGTTGGGGGTGTAATAGTCATGATGACTATGTTAGGAGAGTAATGGTCATGATGACTATGTTGGGAGTGCAATTGTCATGATGAAAATGTTGAGGTTTTATAGTCATGATGACGATGTTGGGAGAGTAAGTCATGATGACTATGTTAGGAGTTTAATTGTCATGATGACCATTTTCAGGTTTTATAGTCATGATGACTATGTTGGGAGTGCAATTGTCATGATGAAAATGTTGAGGTTTTATAGTCATGATGACGATGTTGGGAGAGTAAGTCATGATGACTATGTTAGGAGTGTAATTGTCATGATGACCATTTTCAGGATTTATAGTCATGATGACTATGTTGGGAGTGTAATTGTCATGATGGCTATGTTGAGGTTTTATAGTCATGATGACGATGTTGGGAGTATAATAGTCACGATGAAGATGTTGTGGGTGTAATAGTCATGATGACTATGTTGGGAGAGTAATAGTCATGATGACTATCTTGGGAGTATAATACTCATGATGACTGTGTTGGGAGAGTAATAGTCATGATGACTATGTTGAGGTTTTATAGTCATGATGACGATGTTGGGAGTGTAATAGTCATGATGACTATATTGGGAGTGAAGTTGTCATGATGACTATGTTGGGAGTGTAATAGTCGTGATGACAATGTTCGGAGTGTAATAGTCATTATGACTATGTTGGGAGTGTAATAGTCATGATGACTATATTGGGAGAGTAATAGTCATGATGACAATGTTGGGAGTGCAATAGTCATGATGACAATGTTGAAAGTGTAATTGTCATGCTGTCTATGTTGGGAGTGTAATTGTCATGATGACTATGTTGGGAGAGTAATAGTCATGATAACAATGTTGGGAGTGTAATAGTCATGCTGTCTATGTTAGTAGTGTAATTGTCATGATGACCATTTTGAGGTTTTATAGTAATGATGACTATGTTGGGAGTGTAATTGTCATGATGGCTATGTTGAGGTTTTATAGTCATGATGACGATGTTGGGAGTGTAATAGTCACGATGAAGATGTTGGGGGTGTAATAGTCATGATGACTATGTTGGGAGTGTAATAGTCACGATGACTATGTTTGGAGTATAATAGTCATTGTGACTATGTTGGGAGTGTAATAATCATGATGACTATGTTGGGAGAGTAATAGTCATGATGACTATGTTGAGGTTTTATAGTCATGATGACGATGTTGGGAGTGTAATAGTCATGATGAATATATTGGGAGTGAAATTGTCATGATGACTATGTTGGGAGTGTAATAGTCGTGATGACAATGTTCGGAGTGTAACAGTCATGATGACTATGTTGGGAGTGTAATAGTCATGATGACTATATTGGGAGAGTAATAGTCATGATGACAATGTTGGGAGTGTAATAGTCATGATGACAATGTTGGGAGTGTAATAGTCATGCTGTCTCTGTTGGGAGTGTAATTGTCATAATGACTATGTTGGGAGAGTAATAGTCATGATGACTATGTTGGGAGAGTAATAGTCATGATGACTATCTTGGGAGTATAATACTCATGATGACTGTGTTGGGAGAGTAATAGTCATGATGACTATGTTGAGGTTTTATAGTCATGCTGACGATGTTGGGAGTGTAATAGTCATGATGACTATATTGGGAGTGAAGTTGTCATGATGACTATGTTGGGAGTGTAATAGTCGTGATGACAATGTTCGGAGTGTAATAGTCATTATGACTATGTTGGGAGTGTAATAGTCATGATGACTATATTGGGAGAGTAATAGTCATGATGACAATGTTGGGAGTGCAATAGTCATGATGACAATGTTGAAAGTGTAATTGTCATGCTGTCTATGTTGGGAGTGTAATTGTCATGATGACTATGTTGGGAGAGTAATAGTCATGATGACTATGTTGGGAGTGTAAAAGTCATGATGACTATGTTGGGAGAGTCATAGTCATGATGACTATGTTGGGAGAGTCATAGTCATGATGATTATGTTGAGGTTTCATAGTCATGATGACGATGTTGGGAGTGTAATAGTCATGATGTTGAGAGAGTAATAATCATGATGTTGTGAGAGTAATAGTCATGATGTTGGGAGTGTAATAGTCATGATGTTGGGAGAGTAGTAGTCTTGATGTTAGGAGAGTAATAGTCATGATGATGGGAGAGAAATAGTCATGATGTTGGGAGAGTAATAGTCATGATGACGATGTTTGGAGAGTAATAGTCATGATGACTATAATGGAAGTGTAATATTCATGATGACTATGTTGGGAGAGTAATAGTCATGATGACTATGTTGGGAGTGTAATTGTCATGATGACCATTTAGAGGTTTTATAGTCATGATGACTATGTTGGGAATGTAATTGTCATGATAGCTATGTTGAGGTTTTATAGTCATGATGACGATGTTGGGAGTGTAATAGTCACGATGAAGATGTTGGGGGTGTAATAGTCATGATGACTATGTTGGGAGTGTAATAGTCACGATGACTATGTTTGGAGTATAATAGTCATTGTGACTATGTTGGGAGTGTAATAATCATGATGACTATGTTGGGAGAGTAATAGTCATGATGACTATGTTGAGGTTTTATAGTCATGATGACGATGTTGGGAGTGTAATAGTCACGATGAAGATGTTGGGGGTGTAATAGTCATGATGACTATGTTGGGAGTGTAATAGTTACGATCACTATGTTGGGAGTGTAATAGTCATTGTGACTATGTTGGGAGTGTAATAATCATGATGACTATGTTGGGAGAGTAATAGTCATGATGACGATGTTGAGAGTATAATACTCATGATGACTATGTTGGGAGAGTAATAGTCATGATGACTATGTTGAGGTTTTATAGTCATGATGACGATGTTGGGAGTGTAATAGTCATGATGATTATATTGGGAGTGTAATAGTCATTGTGACTATGTTGGGAGTGTAATAGTCGTGATGACAATGTTGGGAGTGTAGTAGTCATGATGACTATGTTGGAGTGTAATAGTCATGATGACTATATTGGGAGAGTAATAGTCATGATGACAATGTTGGGAGTGTAATAGTCATGATGACAATGTTGGGAGTGTAATAGTCATGCTGTCTATGTTAGTAGTGTAATTGTCATGATGACCATTTTGAGGTTTTATAGTAATGATGACTATGTTGGGAGTGTAATTGTCATGATGGCTATGTTGAGGTTTTATAGTCATGATGACGATGTTGGGAGTGTAATAGTCACGATGAAGATGTTGGGAGAGTAATAGTCATGATGGCTATGATGGGAGTGTAATAGACATGATGCCTATGTTGGGAGTGTAATAGTCATTATGACTATGTTGGGAGTGTAATAGTCATGATGACTATGTTGGGAGTGCAATAGTCATGATGACTAAGTTGGTAGTGTAATATTCATGACGACTATGTTGGCAGTGTAATTGTCATAATGACTAAATTGGCAGTGTAATAGTCATGATGACTATGTTGGACGTGTAAAAGTCATGAAGTTGGGAGAGAAATAGTCATGAAGACTATGTTGGGGGTGTTATGGTCATGATGACTATGTTGGGGGTGTAATAGTCATGATGACTATGTTAGGAGAGTAATGGTCATGATGACTATGTTGGGAGTGCAATTGTCATGATGAAAATGTTGAGGTTTTATAGTCATGATGACGATGTTGGGAGAGTAAGTCATGATGACTATGTTAGGAGTGTAATTGTCATGATGACCATTTTCAGGTTTTATAGTCATGATGACTATGTTGGGAGTGCAATTGTCATGATGAAAATGTTGAGGTTTTATAGTCATGATGACGATGTTGGGAGAGTAAGTCATGATGACTATGTTAGGAGTGTAATTGTCATGATGACCATTTTCAGGTTTTATAGTCATGATGACTATGTTGGGAGTGTAATTGTCATGATGGCTATGTTGAGGTTTTATAGTCATGATGACGATGTTGGGAGTGTAATAGTCACGATGAAGATGTTGTGGGTGTAATAGTCATGATGACTATGTTGGGAGAGTAATAGTCATGATGACTATCTTGGGAGTATAATACTCATGATGACTGTGTTGGGAGAGTAATAGTCATGATGACTATGTTGAGGTTTTATAGTCATGATGACGATGTTGGGAGTGTAATAGTCATGATGACTATATTGGGAGTGAAGTTGTCATGATGACTATGTTGGGAGTGTAATAGTCGTGATGACAATGTTCGGAGTGTAATAGTCATTATGACTATGTTGGGAGTGTAATAGTCATGATGACTATTGTGACGATAATCTCCTTCAAGAGATTGAGCCTGCTCTTCCCTCCATAATTACGTCGTCGAAATTATATAAAACGACTATGGAAGACATGTCCAACAATGGCAACAACACCAGCAAGGCTTGCCAGGGTGAGCAAAACGTATGCAGCCAGCCACCTGTTCGAACTCCAACCACCAAACTACCCGTTGATCGCTACGGCTCCGCTGATTGGTCGCCGGTCTGGCTGCACCTGCCTCGCCCCCCCCCAATACTACCTGATGTCTGGGGTCGCCCCAACATCAGTCTTCAGAATGTTCAGTGCTTTCGTGGCCATCACACCTCCCAGCTAGACTCTAGCGTGTACTGAGAGAGGTGGTGGCTTTAAGCCAATATTCCAGCACCTCCCACTTACCTTTGTGTTGCACTTCTTGTTATTTTGCCTTAACGTAACCTTTCATTGTGTTATTTAATTATTCTTATTATTTTGATTGATTTTATTGTAAGAATTTGTTTGTGCATTTTATTCATGTTTTGATTTATTTAACGTAATTAAAATTTCATTGTTAAAGTTTACTTGTGTTTTGTGTGTCTTCTCCTTACCTTACCACAGACGAAGTTCCAGTTTTTCTATTTTTTTTTATAACTATGTGACGAGGCCATACCCCTAGCCTTAAACAGCCGAACACCAACGCGTTACCGTCACAAGTTATATGGGGGCCTGTCCGGGAGCTTCACTCAGGTACTGGTGCCAAGTGGTAATTTATGGTAAGCGTATTTAACTTTGTTAACGTAGCTTTACTATTTTTCATTCAATTTCATTTTTTATAAGGTGCGGTGTATTGTGCATTACGAGAGTAACATATAGTGAAGGTGAGACAACTTTGGATTACGTGGTGACTGTAGGCCTCAGTCATACTCTTAATTGGTCATCTCTCCCTCCATGTTATTACTCGTATTTACCATCTATGTCCCTTGAATATTTCTCATTCTGACAGATCATCATATTGGTACCCTGGTACTGTGGTCTGCCCCGGGTCAAGAGTACCCAATCTTCTGCAATCTGACTGTAGGAGGACAAAGAGGGCCATAGTTCCTCTAGCTCGAACTTTAGTTGCTGAATTGGGACCTCAGCAGCAGTTCTCGTCACCAGTTGACACCTCGCACCCCTACACGTCAGTCAGAGATGATGATACATTCAACGGTAGGGAATTAGCTTATTTTTTCAGAGCACAAAAGTTCGCTAATTCTGTAAGTATCATATTAAATTCAGTGGGAAAAACTTGCTTTATGTCCTATAGAGACTTGGCAAGGTATGCCTACATCCTTGGACTACCAATTTTACTTTTGAAGCATTTAACTGTTTCATTTGTTTTCGAAACTTTGTTTCATTTGTTAGTAGGATTTTCTTGCCCTTATTCTCTTACATGAGTACCGGGTACAAGATTTCCTGCGCCCTTGATTTAATTTAATCATTTAACATCTTTTTACTTAACTTTAATTGTTAAAGATCACACAGGATAGGTACCAGTTGCCACGTTGTCCTGTTTCTGACATTTCACTATTGAATATTCGTGTACCTTTATTTGCTAATTTCACCATGTTTCGTCTCCAAACTTTCCGTGCAAATCCAGCAGGTGAAATAGGGACTTTAAGTCGTGCCAAGAGGACTGAATTACAAACTCTTGCACATGAGTATCAACTAGAAGTTCCCTACCAAGCCAACAAAAATGACCTACACAACCTGTTGCTGGATTACTATTTAGAGCAAGGTAAGATAGACTCTGAAACTCATGAAACTTACTATATTGCAGATAAAACTGACTTGGCAACGATGAAACTTAAACTAGAGCTGGCTAAGATTGAACGTGAGCAGCAAAGGGAAGCCCGCGAACAACAAGAACGAGCGGCTGCCATAAGAAGGGAAGAACAAGAACGCGAAGCTGCTTTGAGGAGAGAAGAACACGAACGAGGACTCGCCCTCCAAGAACGTGAGGTTGCACTACTCCGTGAACGTGAACGCTTACAGCTTGAAACCAAACAACGCGAGTTGGAAATACAACGCGAACATGACAAGCAACAAGCGACTCTGGCTCTTGAGTGTCGTCAACGGGAATACACGTTGGAAACTTCACACCTCGCTCAACGCCAGCAAGCTACTGCCAATCTTCCCGTCAGTTTTAATATATCACATGCAAGTAAGTTAATGCCATCCTTTGTAGAAGCAGAAGTTGATGTGTTCTTTACCACCTTTGAAACCCTTGCTAATCAACTCAGTTGGCCTGTCGACCAATGGGCCACACTTCTCAGAGTCCATCTTACAGGTAGAGCTGCAGTCACACTCAGTACTTTGGCGTCTGAGAATGACTACTACACTCTGAAACAAGCAGTGTTGGACGCCTACCTACTTTCCACCGAAAGTTATAGAAGGAAATTCCGTGACCACCTGAAGGCAAGTACCACTACCTTCCTTGAGTTTGCTAACACGAAACGGAGGTATTTCATGAAATGGCTGGAAGCAGCACATGTCTCTACTTTTGCAGAACTCGTCAACCTGATGCTTGTTGAAGAATTCTTGAGACGTGTGCCGCCTCCTGTCCGCCTCTACTTAGCAGATAAAGAAGAAACCGACTACCTGAAGTGTGCTAAGTCGGCTGACACTTACAGCCTCATCCACCGGCTGACACCTGAACCATCCTCCAGTAAGAAGTCGTGGTACAGTTACGAGAAGGTGAGCCCCGATCAAGCTGGTTCACAACTGTACTGCAAGTATTGTAGACTCTATGGACATACCATAGACAAGTGTGGTAAGTCTCAATACAAGGGAACCACTGACCAACAACGACCCAAACCAACTCCTCCTAAGTCCGGTAAGCCTGTGATGAATGTTGGTGTTGATGTTAATGATCTTTCTCTTTTCAGTAACCACCTGTATACTGGAACTGTCTCTGCCAACGGTTCAAATCCGGAGGGACGTTTCAAATTGAAGATCTTGAGGGACACAGCGGCTCTACAATCGATCATCTTGAAGTCGGCTGTGCCCAACATAGTCTACACCGGGGAAACAGTCTTCATCACTGACCTCACTGCTACCACTCCATACCCTCTCGCCAGAGTCCACCTGAATTGTCCCTACGTGAACGGGGAAGTCCAAGTCGCCGTCAGGGAAAAGCCTTTTCCCATGCCTGGAGTGCAACTTCTCCTAGGCAACGACTTGGCAGAAGACCTGCAACCGACCAACCTGATCGTCATGGACAAACCCCAGGTGTGTAACTCTGTGCCCATAAACCCTATTCTTGAGTATGTTCCAGCAGAGGTTCAAGAGAGTGATGAAGTTTCTCCTCCGGTTCTCGTGACCACCCGTGCACAAGCCGCACGTCCACAGCCAGCTGACTCTACTGCTACCGCTGTCCCTCAAGACCCTCAGAAACTACCCCCGCATCTGACCAAGTTGGAGTTCCGTAAGTTGCAGAGGGAAGATCTTACTTTAACACCATTGTTTTTCCAGGCTGAGACTCAACCCGACAGTATTCCTGGGTTCTTCCTAGAGAACGACTTGCTCTACCGCAGATATAGACCCAGTAAACTGAAGGAGGAGGACGATTGGGCCAACATCGAACAACTTGTGATTCCCACCAGCCTGCGGCCCACTATTCTACACCTGGCCCACGGAGCATTCTCCCACTACGGCTTCAACAAGACTTACCATGGGATTCGTCAAGACTACTACTGGCCAGGTATGGTAAATAACGTCAAACAGTACGTAAAACAGTGTCATACATGTCAGATGGCAGGCAAACCGAACGTCTCCATTCCCAGAGCACCACTGATTCCCATACAGGTGCCTGCGGAACCTTTCCACAGACTCATAATAGACTGTGTTGGTCCTTTACCTCGGACCAGTTCAGGTAACGCCTACATCCTAACCATCCTGTGTCCTACCACCAGATTTCCCATAGCAGTTCCAGTGAAGAACATCACGGCTGCTACGATTATAAAACATCTATTGAAGATCTTCACTCAATACGGATTTCCCAGGGAGATTCAAAGTGACTGTGGCACCAACTTCACCAGTGATCTCTTCAAAAGGACACTGGAGGAGTTCAACATCAAACAGGTATTGTCCAGCCCCTATCATCCTGCTTCACAGGGTTCTCTTGAACGTAGTCATCAGACCATCAAAGCACTCTTGAAAAAGTTTTGTAGTGAAACCTCAAAGGATTGGGATAAGCAGATTGACCTAATAATGTGTATTTTCAGAAGTCTCCCCAATGAGTCCCTAGGAGTATCTCCTTATGAGATGCTCTACGGCCGTAAGTGCCGTACTCCCCTTAAGGCTTTCAAAGACTCTCTCAGAGATGCCACCTTCAGTGAGCATCAGAATGTGCCCCAGTTTCTTCAAAACCTTCAACACATTCTAGAGAGAGTCCACCGCTTTGCCCATGATAATCTATTGAAAGCCCAGGTGAGAATGAAGACTCATTACGACCAGACCAGCAAAGTAAGAAAATTCAAGCCGGGAGACTTCGTCCTTGCTTATTTCCCTATCCCAGGTTCACCTTTACAAAACAGATTTTCAGGACCCTACTGCGTCAAAGAGTGCAGGAATAATAATAATTATGTGATAGAGACTCCAGATAGGCGGCGGAAGACCCAGCTGTGCCACGTCAACCTCCTGAAGCAATATAATGGTACTCCTCCCACTGTCTTGACTAACTATTCCACATTCACAGAACCCTACATCCACAGTGAGACCATCCCGGCTTCTTCTCCCGAAAGCACTGACAAGGAGTCGGCGCTTTCTAATTCCAAAATCCTTAATGATCTTCCCAAATGCTTTCAGGATAATACTCGTGCTCCTATGCCCTCTTCTAATTCCACTCTCACCTCGTCAGATAAACCCTTCATCCTCCATGTCGACGCTAGGGGTACCGACGTTGGTGGTGTCGTGATGCAACAACGAGGCGAGAAGAATACACCTGTCAGCGACTACTGCTACAAGGATCTACGGAACAATTGGCAAGGAGCTTCTCTTCCTCATCCTGAAGCTTCAGCACTTCACTCCACACCTGAAAAGTGCTCGGTCCACCATCAATACGGACCACACCACCCTACACCTCCTGCAGCACGCCCACTTCTCATCTCAACGTCTTCTACTATGGGCTTGCTACCTGCAGAAATTCAACCTGGAGACACGCTATACCAAGAGTCTGACAACATCTTAGCCCATGATCTCTCCAGAGTTTATGAAGTAGAAGCGACTCCATCTAATACTCCACCACATAACGACGTACTTCTTCCAGAACCGCAGGCTTCGGGGGAGAGTTGTGACGATAATCTCCTTCAAGAGATTGAGCCTGCTCTTCCCTCCATAATTACGTCGTCGAAATTATATAAAACGACTATGGAAGACATGTCCAACAATGGCAACAACACCAGCAAGGCTTGCCAGGGTGAGCAAAACGTATGCAGCCAGCCACCTGTTCGAACTCCAACCACCAAACTACCCGTTGATCGCTACGGCTCCGCTGATTGGTCGCCGGTCTGGCTGCACCTGCCTCGCCCCCCCCCAATACTACCTGATGTCTGGGGTCGCCCCAACATCAGTCTTCAGAATGTTCAGTGCTTTCGTGGCCATCACACCTCCCAGCTAGACTCTAGCGTGTACTGAGAGAGGTGGTGGCTTTAAGCCAATATTCCAGCACCTCCCACTTACCTTTGTGTTGCACTTCTTGTTATTTTGCCTTAACGTAACCTTTCATTGTGTTATTTAATTATTCTTATTATTTTGATTGATTTTATTGTAAGAATTTGTTTGTGCATTTTATTCATGTTTTGATTTATTTAACGTAATTAAAATTTCATTGTTAAAGTTTACTTGTGTTTTGTGTGTCTTCTCCTTACCTTACCACAGACGAAGTTCCAGTTTTTCTATTTTTTTTTATAACTATGTGACGAGGCCATACCCCTAGCCTTAAACAGCCGAACACCAACGCGTTACCGTCACACTATATTGGGAGAGTAATAGTCATGATGACAATGTTGGGAGTGCAATAGTCATGATGACAATGTTGAAAGTGTAATTGTCATGCTGTCTATGTTGGGAGTGTAATTGTCATGATGACTATGTTGGGAGAGTAATAGTCATGATGACAATGTTGGGAGTGTAATAGTCATGCTGTCTATGTTAGTAGTGTAATTGTCATGATGACCATTTTGAGGTTTTATAGTAATGATGACTATGTTGGGAGTGTAATTGTCATGATGGCTATGTTGAGGTTTTATAGTCATGATGACGATGTTGGGAGTGTAATAGTCACGATGAAGATGTTGGGGGTGTAATAGTCATGATGACTATGTTGGGAGTGTAATAGTCACGATGACTATGTTTGGAGTATAATAGTCATTGTGACTATGTTGGGAGTGTAATAATCATGATGACTATGTTGGGAGAGTAATAGTCATGATGACTATGTTGAGGTTTTATAGTCATGATGACGATGTTGGGAGTGTAATAGTCATGATGACTATATTGGGAGTGAAATTGTCATGATGACTATGTTGGGAGTGTAATAGTCGTGATGACAATGTTCGGAGTGTAACAGTCATGATGACTATGTTGGGAGTGTAATAGTCATGATGACTATATTGGGAGAGTAATAGTCATGATGACAATGTTGGGAGTGTAATAGTCATGATGACAATGTTGGGAGTGTAATAGTCATGCTGTCTATGTTGGGAGTGTAATTGTCATAATGACTATGTTGGGAGAGTAATAGTCATGATGACTATGTTGGGAGTGTAAAAGTCATGATGACTATGTTGGGAGAGTCATAGTCATGATGATTATGTTGAGGTTTCATAGTCATGATGACGATGTTGGGAGTGTAATAGTCATGATGTTGAGAGAGTAATAGTCATGATGTTGTGAGAGTAATAGTCATGATGTTGGGAGAGTAATAGTCTTGATGTTGGGAGAGTAATAGTCTTGATGTTAGGAGAGTAATAGTCATGATGTTGGGAGAGAAATAGTCATGATGTTGGGAGAGTAATAGTCATGATGACGATGTTTGGAGAGTAATAGTCATGATGACTATAATGGAAGTGTAATAGTCATGATGACTATGTTGGGAGTGAAATAGTCATGATGACTATGTTGGGAGAGTAATAGTCATGATGACTATGTTGGGAGTGTAATTGTCATGATGACAATGTTGAGGTTTTATAGTAATGATGACGATGTCTGGAGAGCAATAGTCATGATGACTATATAGGGAGTGTAATTGTCATGATGACTATGTTGAGGTTTTATTGTCATGATGAGTATGTTGGGAGTGCAATTGTCATGATAGCTATGTTGAGGTTTTATAGTTATGATGACGATGTTGGGAGTGTAATAGTCACGATGACGATGTTGGGAGAGTAACAGTCATGATGACTATGATAGGAGTGTAATAGTCACGATGAAGATGTTGGGGTGTAATAGTCATGATGACTATGTTGGGAGTGTAATAGTCATGGTGACTATGTTGGGAGTGTAATAGTCATGATGATTATGTTGGTAGTGTAATAATCATGACGACTATTTTGACAGTTTAATTGTCATGATGACTATATTGGCAGTGTAATAGCCATGATGACTGTTGAGAGTGTTATAGTCATGATGAAGATGTTGGGGTGTAATAGTCATGATGACTATGTTGGGAGTGTAATAGTCATGGTGACTATGTTGGGAGTGTAATAGTCATGATGATTATGTTGGTAGTGTAATAATCATGACGACTATTTTGACAGTGTAATTGTCATGATGACTATATTGGCAGTGTAATAGCCATGATGACTGTTGAGAGTGTTATAGTCATGATGACTATGTTGGATGTGTAATAGTCAAAATGTTGGAAGAGTAATAGTCATGATGACTATGTTGAGAGTGTTATGGTCATGATGACTATGTTGGGAGTGTTATGGTCATGATGACAATGTTGGGAGCCTTATGGTCATGATGACGATGTTGGAAGAGTAATAGTCATGATGTTGGGAGAGTAATAGTCATGATGACTATGCTAGGTGTGTAATAGTCATGATGACTATATTGGGTGAGTAATAGTTATGATGACTATGTTGGGAGTGTAATTGTCATGATGGCTATGTTGAGGTTTTATAGTCATAATGAAGATATTGGGAGTGTAATTGACATGATAGCTATTTTGAGGTTTTATACTGATGATGACGATGTTGGGAGTGTAATAATCACGATGAAGATTTTGGAGGTGTAATAGTCATGATGACTATGTTGGGAGTGTAATAGTCATGATGACTATGTTGGGAGAGTAATAGTCATGATGACTATTTTGGGAGTGTAATAGTCATGATGACTATGTTGGTAGTGTAATAGTCATGATGATTATGTTGGGAGTGTAATAGTCATGATGACTTAGTTGGGAGAGTAATAGTCATGAAGACTATGTTGGGATAGTAATAGTCATGATGACTATGTTGGAAGTGTAACAGCCATGATGACTATGTTGGGAGAGTAATAGTCATGATGACTATGTTGAGGTTTTATAGTCAAGATGACGATGTTCGGAGTGTAATAGTAATAATGACTATGTTGGGAGTGTAATTGTCATGATGACTATGTTTAGAGTGTAATAGTCATGATGACTATGTTGGGAGTGTAATAGTCATTATGACTATGTTGGGAGAGTAATAGTCATGATGACTATGTTGGGAGAGTAATAGTCATGAGGACTATGTTGGGAGAGTAATAGTGATGATGACAATGTTGGGAGTGTAATAGCGATGATGACTATATTAGGAGAGTAATAGTGATGATGACTATATGCCAGCGAAAGCAGCGAAAGGTCATATTTTGCCCAAAACCCTCTGTAGTTTTCAAAATATCCCAAACATCCCAAATTCCACCCTTGAGCCATATTTTAGAGGCAAATTCTGGCTCTCTGCACGTATTCGCAGTTTAAATTATGACATTTTATACCGAAAATATGCCAATTACTGAGAGCAACGATGGATCACATTTTGCCCATCCCTTCTTGCAGTTTTCAAAATATCCAAAACATCCCAAATTCGACGCTTTAGCCATATTTTGGAGCCAAATTCTGGCTCTCTGCATGTATTCGCAGTTTGAAATTACGAGATTTTATACCAAAAATATTCCAATTACTGCAAGTGGCGATAGATCACATTTTGCCCAAAACCTCCCTGCAGTTTTCAAAATATCCCAAACATCCAAAATTCGACCCTTGAGAATTATTTTGGAGCCAAATTCTTCCTCTCTGCACGTATTCGTTGTTTGAAATTACGACTTTTTATCCTAAACATCCCAAATTTGACGCTTGAAAATATGCTAATTATTGAAAGCAGCGATGGGTCACATTTTGCCCAAACCCCCCGGCAGTTTGCAAAATATCCCAAACATCAAAAATTTGACCTTTGAGCAATATTTTGGAGCCAAAATCTGGCTCTCTGCGCGTATTCGCAGTTTGAAATTACGACTTTTATAACGCAAACATGAAAATTACTGAAAGCGGCGATGGATCACATTTTGTCCAAATCTTCCCTGCAGTTTTCAAAATATCCAAAACATCCAAAATTCGACGCTTGAGCCATATTTTGGAGCCAAATTCGGGCTCTCTGCACGTATTCGCAGTTTGAAATTATTTCATTTTCTACGAAAATATGCCAATTACTGAGAGCGACGATGGGTCACATTTTGCCAAAACCCCCCTGCAGTTTTCAAAATATCCCAAACATCCCAAATTCGACCCATGAGCTATATTTTTGAGCCAAATTCTCTCTCTTTCTGCACGTATTCGCAGTTGGAAATTGGGACATTTTATACCAAAAATATGCCAATTACTGAGTGCGGCGGTGGATCGTATTTTGCCCAAGTCCTCCCTGCAGTTTTCAAAATATCCCAAACATCCCAAATTCGAACCTTCAGCCATATTTTGGAGCCAAATTCTGGCTCTCTGCACATATTCGCAGTTTAAAATTACGATAGTTTATACCAAAAATATGTCAATTACTGAAAGCGGCGATAGATCACATTTTGCCCAAATCCCCCCTGCAGTTTTCAAAATATCCCAAACATCCCAAATTCAACGCTTGAGCATATTTTGGAGGAAAATTCTGGCTCTCTGCACGTATTCGCCGTTTGAAATTACGACTTTTTATACCGAAAATATGCCAATTACTTTGAGCGGCGATCGGTCACATTTTGCCCAAACCCCGCCATGCTGTTTTCAAAATATCGCAAACATTCCAAATTCGACGCTTGAGCCGAATTTTGGAGCAAAATTGTGGATCTCTGCACGTATTAGCTTTTTGAAATTTTTACTTTTTTTTACCGAAATAATGCCAATTACTGTGAGAGGCGAAGGGTCATATTTTGCCCAAAACCCCCTGTAGTTTTCAAAATATCCCAAACATCCCAAATTCCACCCTTGAGCCATATTTTGGAGGCAAATTCTGGCTCTCTGCACGTATTCGCAGTTTAAATTATGACATTTTATATCGAAAATATGCCAATTTTTGAGAGCGGCGATGGATAACATTTTGCCCAATCCCTTCTAGCAATTTTCAAAATATCCAAAACATCCCAAATTCGACGCTTCAGCCATATTTTGGAGCCAAACTGTTGCTCTCTGCACGTATTAGCATTTTGAAATTTCGACTTTTTATTCCGAAATAATGCCAATTACTGTGAGCTACGAAAGGTCGCATTTTGCCCAAAACACCCTGCAGTTTTCAAAATATCCCAATTATCCCAAATTCCACCCTTGAGCCAAATTTCGGAGCCAAATTCTGGCGCTCCGCACGTATTCGCAGTTTTACATTAGGATTTTTTATACAGAAAATATGCCAATTACTTAGAGAAGCGATGGATCACATTTTGCCTTAACCCTCCTTGCAGTTTTCAGAATATCCAAAACATCCCAAATTCGACCCTTGAGCCATATTTTGGAGCTAATTTCTGGCTCTCTGCACGTATTCGCAGTTTGAAATTACGAATTTTTATCCCAATTATCCCAAATTTGACGGTTGAAAATGTGACAATTACTGAAAGAAGCGATGGGTCACGTTTTGCCCAAACCCCCCTGCAGTTTGCAAAATATCCCAAACATCCCAAATTGGACCCATGAGCCTTATTTTGGAGCCAAATTCAGGCTTTCTGCGCGTATTCGCAGCATGAAATTACGATTTTTTATACCGAAAACATGACAATTACTGAAAGCAGCGATGGATCACATTTTGCCCAAACCCTCCCTGCAGTTTTCAAAATATCCAAAACATCCCAAATTCGACGCTTGAGCAATATTTTGGAGCCAAATTGGGGCTCTCTGCACGTATTCGCAGTTTGAAATTATTTCATTTTATACCGAAAATATGCCAATTACTGAGAGCGACGATTGGTCACATTTTGAACAAACCCCCCTGTAGTTTTCAAAATATACCAAACATCCTAACTTCGACCCATGAGCTATATTTTGATGCCAAATTTTTGCTCTCTGAACGTATTCGCAGTTTGAACTTACAACATTTTATACCGAAAATATGCCAATTACTGAGTACGGCGATGGATCACATTTTGCCCAAGCACTCCCTGCAGTTTTCAAAATATCCCAAACATCTCAAATTCGACCCTTGAGCCATATTTTGGCGCCAAATTTTGGCTTTCTGCATGTATTCGCAGTATGAAATTACGGCTTTTTATACCGAAAATATGCCAATTACTGAAAGCGGCGATGGATCACATTTTGCCGAAACCCCTTCTGCAGTTTTATAATTATCCCAAACATCCCAAATTAGACCCTTGAGCCATATTTTGGAGCCAAATTCTTGCTCTCTGCACATATTCGCAGTTTGAAATTACGACAATTTATATCGAAAATATGTCAATACTTGCTAGCAGCGATAGGTCACATTTTGTCTAAACCCCACCTGCAGTTTTCAAAATATCCCAAACATCCCAAATTCGACGCTTGAGCCATATTTTGGAGCAAAAATGTGGCTCTCTGCACGTATTAGCTGTTTGAAATTTTGACTTTTTATGCCGAAATAATGCCAATTACTGTGAGCAGCGAAAGGTCATATTTTGCCCAAAAACCCCCCTGCAGTTTTCAAAATATCCCAAACATCCCAAATTTCACCCTTGAGCTATATTTTGGAGGCAAACTCTGGCTCTATGCACTTATTCGCACTTAAAATTAGGACATTTTATACCGAAAATATGCCAATTACTGAGAGCGGCGATGGATCACTGTTTGCTCAAACCCTCCTTGCAGTTTTCAAAATATCCAAAACATCCTAAATTCGACGTTTGAGCCATATTTTGGAGCCAAATTGTGGCTCTCTGCACGTATTAGCAGTATGAAATTTCGAGTTTTTTATCCCGAAATAATGCCAATTACTGTTAGCGGCGAAAGGTCACATTTTGCCCAAAACCCCCTGCAGTTTTCAAAATATCCCAATTATCCCAAATTCCACCCTTGAGCCAAATTTTGGAGCTAAATTGTGGCTCTCTGCACGTATTCGCAGTTTTACATTAAGATTTTTTATACCGAAAATATGCCAATTACTTAGAGCGGCGATGGACCACATTTTGCCTAAACCCTCCTGCAGTTTTCAAAATATCCAAAACATCCCAATTTTGCCCAAACCCTCTCTGCAGTTTTTAAATTATCCCAAACATCCCAAATTCGACAATTGAGCCATATTTTGGAGCCAAATTCTGGCTCTCTGCACATATTCGCAGTTTGAAATTACAACATTTTATATCGAAAATATGTCAATACCTGCTAGCAGCGATAGGTCATATTTTGCCCAATCCCCCCCTGCAGTTTTCAAAATATCCTAAACATCCCAAATTCGACGCTTGAGCCATATTTTGAAGCTAAATTCGGGCTCTCTGCACGTATTCGCAGTTTGAAATTTCGTCTTTTTAAATTGAAAATATGCCAATTACTGAGAGCGGCGATGGATCACATTTTGCCCAAACCCTCCCTGCAGTTTTCAAAATATAGCAAACATCCCAAATTCGACGCTTGAGCTATATTTTGGGGACAAATTCTGACTCTCTGCAAGTATTCGCAGTTTGAAATCACGAAATTTTATACCGAAAATATGCCAATTACTTTGAGCGGCGATCGGTCACATTTTGCCCAAACCCCGCCATGCTGTTTCCAAAATATCGCAAACATTCCAAATTCGATGCTTGAGCCGAATTTACCGATGGAAGATGTACATGTAAAACCGCTCTAATCCAGCTGAAAAGTTGATATATGCAATAAAAACCGAACTTTTACCCTTTCAATATCTTACTCAGTATTTTAACGAGAAACAAATAGTTGATTGAAAATGAAGTATTTAAGGTTAATTTCTAATCAATTATGTGTTTGCGTCATTTTTATCGTATATTAAATGAATTAATAACAATAAACTGAAAATTCACAAAAACGTGGAAAAACAGCAAAATATTGCCTAATTCGATGATATTTTGTTTAAATCACAGAAAGGAAAAGGGGATGATAAACGTCAAAATATTGCTAAATTCGAAGATTTTTAGTACAAAACAAAATGCAAGAAACTTGCCTAAAAATGCAAAATTTGCGAAATTAAGATATATGAAGGCCAAATCACATATCGTGAGAAAACATGAAGTAGTATCGAAATATTGGTAAAAACGAATATATTTACGTAAAATCACACTATATGAAAAACGTGAAAAAGTCACTATTTTACCATATTTGAGGATTTTAACTTCAAATTACAGAGCAAGGTTTCGTAATATTTAGATCCATGAAAAGACATATGACAATGTTGTGTCCAATACAAATGATAAAAATCAATGTGTTTTCATTAGAATTAACTAAAATGTTCCTGAATTTCCGTTTATATTACCGATGGAAGATGTACACGTAAAATCGCTCTAATCCGGCTGAAACGTCGATATATGTAATAAAAACTGAACTTCTCCCATTTTCAATATCTTACTCAGTATTTTAACGAGAAACAAATAGTTGATTGAAAATGAAGTATTTAAGGTTAATTTCTAATCAATTATGTGTTTGCATCATATTTATCGTATATATATTTAATTAATAACAATTAACTGAAAATTCACAAAAAACGTGGAGAAATAGCAAAATATTGCCTAATTCGAAGATATTTTGTTTAAATCACATAAAGGAAAAGGGGATGATGAACGTCAAAATATTGCTAAATTCGAAGATTTTTAGTACAAAACAAAATGCAAGAAACATGCTTAAAAATGCAAAATTTGCGAAATTAAGAGATATGAAGGCCTAATCACATATCGTGAGAAAACATGAAGTAGTATCGAAATATTGGTAAAAACGAATATATTTACGTAAAATCACACTATATGAAAAACGTGAAAAAGTCACTATTATACCATATTTGACGATTTCAACTTCAAATTACAGAGCAATGTTTCGTATTATTTAGATCCAAGAAAAGACATATGACAATGTTGTTTCCAATACAAATGATAAAAATCAATGTGTTTTCATTAGAATTAACTAAAATGTTCCTGATTTTCCGTTTATATTACCGATGGAAGATGTACACGTAAAACCGCTCTAATCCGGCTGAAACACTGATACATGCAATAAAAACAGAACTTCTCCCGTTTTCAATATCTTACACAGTATTTTAACGAGAAACAAATAGTTGATTGAAAATGAAGTATTTATTGTTAATTTCTAATCAATTATGTGTTTGCATCATTTTTATCGTATATTTCATGAATTAATAACAATAACCTGAAAATTCACAAAAACGTGGAAAAACAGCAAAATATCGCATAATTCGATGATATTTTGTTTAAATCACATGAAGGAAAAGGGGATGATAAACGTCAAAATATTGCTAAATTCGAAGATTTTAGTTCAAAACAAAATGCAAGAAACTTGCTTAAAAATGCAAAATTTGCGAAATTCTTAGATATGAAGGCCAAATCACATATCGTGAGAAAACATGAAGTTGTATCGAAATATTGGTAAAAATGATTATATTTACGTAAAATCACACTATATGAAAAACGTGAAAAAGTCACTATTATACCATTTTTGAGGATTTTAACTTCAAATTACAGAGCAAGGTTTCGTATTACTTAGATCCAAGAAAAGACATATGACAATGTTGTTTCCAATACAAATGATAAAAATCAATGTATTTTCATTAGAATTAACTAAAATAATCCTGATTTTCCGTTTATTTTACCGATGGAAGATGTACACGTAAAACCGCTCTAATCCGGCTGAAACGTCGATATATGCAATAAAAACAGAAGTTCTCCCCTTTTCAATATCTTTCTCAGTATTTTAACGTGAAACAAATAGTTGATTGAAAATGAAGTATTTAAGGGTAATTTCTAATCAATTATGTGTTTGCATCATTTTTATCGAATATTTAATGTATTAATAACAATAAACTGAAAATTCACAAAAACGTGGAAAAACAGCAAAATATTGCCTAATTCGATGATATTTTGTTTAAATCACATAAAGGAAAAGGGGATGATAAACGTGAAAATATTGCTAAATTAGATGATTTTTAGTACGAAACAAAATACAAGAAAACTTGCTTAAATTGCAATATTATGGGAAATTCTGAGACCTGAAGGCCAAATCACATATCGTGATATAATATGAAATAGTATCGAAATATTGGCAAAAATGAATATATATACGAAATATGAAATGAAAAACGTGAAAAAAGTCACTATTATACCAAATTTGAGGATTTTAACTTCGAATCATAGAGCGAGGTTTCGTATTATTTAGATCCGAGAAAAGACATATGACAATGTTGTTTCCAATACAAATGATAAAAATCAATGTGTTTTCATTAGAATTAACTAAATTGTTCATGATTTTCCGTTTATATTACCGATGGAAGATGTACACGTAAAACCGCTCTATTCCGGCTGAAACGTCGATATATGCAATAAAAACCGAACTTCTCCCCTTTTCAATATCTTACTCAGTATTTTAAGAGAAACAAATAGATGATTGCAAATGAAGTATTTAAGGTTATTATCTAATCAATTATGTGTTTGCATAATTTTTATCGTATATTTAATGAATTAATAACAATAAACTGAAAATTCACAAAAACGTGGAAAAACAGCAAAATATTGCCAAATTCGATGATATTTTGTTTAAATCACATAAAGGAAAAGGGGATTGATAAACGTCAAAATATTGCTAAATTCGACAATTTTTAGTACAAAACAAAATGCAAGAAACTTGCTTAAAAATGCAAAATTTGCAAAATTCTGAGATATGAAGGCCAAATCACATATCTTGAGAAAACATGAAGTAGAATCGAAATATTGGTAAAAACGAATATATTTACGTATAATCACACTACATGAAAAACGTGAAAAAAGTAACTATTTTACCATATTTGAGTATTTTAATTTCAAATCATAGAGCGAGGTTTCGTATTATTTAGATCCAAGAAAAGACATATGACAATGCGAAACACATTTTATCATTCCAATCCAAATGATAAAAATAAAAAATTGAAACACGTGAAAAAGTCACTATTTTACCATATTTGAGGATTTTAACTTCAAATTATAGAGCAAGGTTTCGTATTATTTAGATCCAAGAAAAGACATATGACAATGTTGTTTCCAATACAAATGATAAAAATCAATGTGTTTTCATTAGAATTAACTAAAATGTTAAATAAATGAAGTATTTAAGGTTAATTTCTAATCAATTATGTGTTTGCATCATTTTTATCGTATATATATTGAATTAATAACAATAAACTGAAAATTCACAAAAACGTGGAAAAACAGCAAAATATTGCCTAATTCGATGATAATTTGTTTATATCACATATAGGAAAAGGGGTCATTGTTGATGGTGTAAGGCAGTACAGTGGTCATTGTAATGGTGTAGGGGCATACAGCGGTCATTGATGATGGCGTAAGGCAGTACAGGTCTCATTCTTGGACGGTCAAGGATTGAACGCTGACCTGCAAGAAGCGAGACCGTCGCTCTACCGTCCAGTCCTACACTATTATGTAGTTCAATGCTGTTATGTAGTGGATCAATCATTGCTGTTACGATGTGGATCAATCCCAAACAAAGAGTAAGCCTCATTATTATTATTATTATTATTAATATTATTATTATTATTATTATTATTATTATTATTATTATTATTATTATTATTATTATTATTATTATTATTATTATTATTATTATTATTATTATTATTACACTTTTCTTTTCATGTGTCACACCTGTACTTTACATGTTTGTGCAAATGTTATAGCCTAACTTGTTGGCTGGTAAGCTTGTTATCCATGAGAAGTCAAAGAGAGCTGTACCACCTACAAGATACCCCAGACACCTTGCATGCTCTGGTTTCTTCAACAGGCTCTTTTTCCCAGTTACACTAACCCATTAAACTGTTACAATAAAACTAACACACATTATGCTGTAGTTTATTTATAACCACCAATTGTTGCATAAGCTATATGTACAGTTAAAGCTTCGCTACGTGTATGGATAAACACCTAACAGGTTAAATATTAAAAATCAGTCCACTTTACAATTAAAATAAATTAAATTAAATTAAATAATATTAATCCTTCATTCTAGCAGTGTTCAGTGGGAGACGATGGCGCGGGTGGGAGGAGGGTGGCGTGGGGGAACCATCCCGTTATCCAGTGTAATCCTCACCATCCTCTGGCGGCGCTCTTTTACTTCATCTTTTTTGTCCTTATTTTTACGGTGTGATACTTTTGTCTGACGTTTGCCGAGGGCGTGGGCAGCAAGTTGTTTCTGTGCGTCGAGTACTGTGTATTGCTGCTCAACTGCAGTACACCTCTCCCACTCCCCAGGCCTCATTGTGTATACTTCAAACACCCTGGGAGAGCCCGAGGAGACGCAGACTGTCACTGGAAGACACCTCATTTTTTCAATCTTAGGGGGGGACTAGATTCCCGTCGCTCTACTTACTTGGCCACGTCAGAGTATAATTATTATGATTACGACCTAGCCATACCATCCAGCATTATTAGCCATAATTATATCCTAGATAACACAAAATATAGTTAACTGGCAATATAGCAATACTAACCCGTCATTGTGCGAGGCTATGGGTGAGAATAGTGGTTTAGGTTGTGATGGTTTAAATGGTGATGGTCGGTAAGGGAAGGGGGGGGGGGATTAATGATAGTGGTGGTGAAGATTGATGAAGATTAAGCCACCCAAGAGGTGGCTCGGGCATGAATAACCCGCAAGTAGTGGTGGTGATGGTGTTACACGAACTACTGTACATAATCCTATTTTTTTCCTATTTGTACCGATGATGATGCAGGGAAGGCATTACCATGTTGGAATAGTCATCATGATTATGTTGGGAGTGTAATACTCATAATAACTATACTGAGAAGTATTAGTCATGATGACTAGGTTGGGAGTGTAATAGTCATGATGACAATGTTGGGAGTATAATAGTCATGATGACTAAGTTGGTAGTGTAAAAATAATGATTATGTTGGCAGTGTAATTATCATGATGATTATGTTGGCAGTGTAATTGTCATGTTGACTACGTTGGCAGTGAAATAGTCATGATGACTATGTTGGAAGTGTAATAGTCATGATGTTGGGAGAGTAATAGTCATAATGACAATGTTCGGAGATTAATAGTCATGATGACTATGTTGGGAGTGTTATGGTCATGATGACTATGTTGGAAGTGTTATGGTCATAATGCCTATGTTGGGAGTGTTATGGGCATGATGACAATGCTGGGAGTGTAATAGTCATGATGACTATGATGGGAGTGTAATAGTCATGATGTTGGGAGAGTAATAATCATGATGACAATGTTCGGTGATTAATAGTCATGATGACTATGTTGGAAATGTTATGGTCATGATGACTATGTTGGGAGTGTTATGGTCATAATGACTATGTTGGGAGTGTTATGGTCATGATGACAATGTTGGGAGTGTAATAGTCATGATGACTATGATGGGAGTGTAATAGTCATGATGTTGGGAGAGTAATAGTCATGATGTTGGGAGAGTAATAGTCTTGATGTTGGGAGAGTAACAGTCATGATGTTGGGAGAGTAATAGTCATCATGTTGGGAGAGAAATAGTCATGATGACGATGTTGGGAGTGTAATTGTCACGATGACTATGTTGAGGTTTTATAGTCATGATGACGATGTCTGGAGAGTAATAGTCATGATGACTATGTAGGGAGTGTAATTGTCAAGACGACTATGTAGAGGTTTAATAGTCATGATGACTATGTTGGAAGTGTAATTGTCATGATGGCTATGTTGAGGTTCTATAGTCATGGTGACGATGTTGGGAGTGTAATAGTCACGATGAAGATGTTGGGAGAGTAATAGTCATGATGGCTATGATGGCAGTGTAATAGTCACGATGAAGATGTTGGGGGTGTAATAGTCATGATGACTATGTTGGGAGTATAATAGTCATTATGACTATGTTGGGAGTGTAATAGTCATGATGACTATGTTGGGAGTGCAATAGTCATGATGACTAAGTTGGTAGTGTAATATTCATGACGACTATGTTGGCAGTGTAATTGTCATAATGACTAAATTGGCAGTGTAATAGTCATGATGACTATGTTGGACGTGTAAAAGTCATGAAGTTGGGAGAGAAATAGTCATGAAGACTATGTTGGGGGTGTTATGGTCATGATGACTATGTTGGGGGTGTAATTGTCATGATGACTATGTTAGGAGAGTAATGGTCATGATTATGTTGGGAGTGCAATTGTCATGATGAAAATGTTGAGGTTTTATAGTCATGATGACGATGTTGGGAGAGTAATAGTCATGATGACTATGTTAGGAGTGTAATTGTCATGATGACCATTTTCAGGTTTTATAGTCATGATGACTATGTTGGGAGTGTAATTGTCATGATGGCTATGTTGAGGTTTTATAGTAATGATGACGATGTTGGGAGTGTAATAGTCACGATGAAGATGTTGGGGGTGTAATAGTCATGATGACTATGTTGGGAGAGTAATAGTCATGATGACTATGTTGGGAGTATAATACTCATGATGACTGTGTTGGGAGAGTAATAGTCATGATGACTATGTTGAGGTTTTATAGTCATGATAACGATGTTGGGAGTGTAATAGTCATGATGACTATATTGGGAGTGAAATTGTCATGATGACTATGTTGGGAATGTAATAGTCGTGATGACAATGTTCGGAGTGTAATAGTCATGATGACTATGTTGGGAGTGAAATAGTCATGATGACTATATTGGGAGAGTAATAGTCATGATGACAATGTTGGGAGTGTAATAGTCATGATGACAATGTTGGGAGTGTAATAGTCATGCTGTCTATGTTGGGAGTGTAATTGTCATGATGACTATGTTGGGAGAGTAATAGTCATGATGACTATGTTGGGAGTGTAAAAGTCATGATGACTATGTTGGGGGGTTGTCATAGTCATGATGATTTTGTTGAGGTTTCATAGTCATGATGACGATGTTGGGAGTGTAATAGTCATGATGTTGAGAGAGTAAGTCATGATGTTGTGAGAGTAATAGTCATGATGTTGGGAGAGTAATAGTCCTGATGTTGGGAGAGTAGTAGTCTTGATGTTAGGAGAGTAATAGTCATGATGTTGGGAGAGAAATAGTCATGATGTTGGGAGAGTAATAGTCATGATGACGATGTTTGGAGAGTAATAGTCATGATGACTATAATGGAAGTGTAATAGTCATGATGACTATGTTGGGAGTGAAATAGTCATGATGACTATGTTGGGAGAGTAATAGACATGATGACAATGTTGGGAGTGTAATTGTCATGATGACAATGTTGAGGTTTTATAGTAATGATGACGATGTCTGGAGAGCAATAGTCATGATGACTATATAGGGAGTGTAATTGTCATGATGACTATGTTGAGGTTTTATTGTCATGATGAATATGTTGGGAGTGCAATTGTCATGATAGCTATGTTGAGGTTTTATAGTTATGATGACGATGTTGGGAGTGTAATAGTCACGATGACGATGTTGGGAGAGTAACAGTCATGATGACTATGATAGGAGTGTAATAGTCACGATGAAGATGTTGGGGTGTAATAGTCATGATGACTATGTTGGGAGAGTAATAGTCATGGTGACTATGTTGGGAGTGTAATAGTCATGATGATTATGTTGGGAGTGTAATAGTCATGATGCCTAAGTTGGTAGTGTAATAATCATGACGACTATTTTGACAGTGTAATTGTCATGATGACTATATTGGCAGTGTAATAGCCATGATGACTGTTGAGAGTGTTATAGTCATGATGACTATGTTGGATGTGTAATAGTCAAAATGTTGGACGAGTAATAGTCATGATGACTATGTTGAGAGTGTTATGGTCATGATGACTATGTTGGGAGTGTTATGGTCATGATGACAATGTTGGGAGTGTTATGGTCATGATGACGATGTTGGAAGAGTAATAGTCATGATGTTGGGAGAGTAATAGTCATGATGTTGGGAGAGTAATAGTCATGATGACTATGCTAGGGGTGTAATAGTCATGATGACTATATTGGGTGAGTAATAGTTATGATGACTATGTTGGGAGTGTAATTGTCATGATGGCTATGTTGAGGTTTTATAGTCATAATGAAGATATTGGGAGTGTAATTGACATGATGGCTATTTTGAGGTTTTATACTGATGATGACGATGCTGGGAGTGTAATAATCACGATGAAGATGTTGGAGGTGTAATAGTCATGATGACTATGTTGGGAGTGTAATAGTCATGATGACTATGTTGGGAGAGTAATAGTCATGAAGACTATTTTGGGAGTGTAATAGTCATGATGACTATGTTGGGAGTGTAATAGTCATGATGATTATGTTGGGAGTGTAATAGTCATGATGACTTAGTTGGGAGAGTAATAGTCATGAAGACTATGTTGGGATAGTAATAGTCATGATGACTATGTTGGAAGTGTAACAGCCATGATGACTATGTTGGGAGAGTAATAGTCATGATGACTATGTTGAGGTTTTATAGTCAAGATGACGATGTTCGGAGTGTAATAGTAATGATGACTATGTTGGGAGTGTAATTGTCATGATGACTATGTTTAGAGTGTAATAGTCATGATGACTATGTTGGGAGTGTAATAGTCATTATGACTATGTTGGGAGAGTAATAGTCATGATGACTATGTTGGGAGAGTAATAGTCATGAGGACTATGTTGGGAGAGTAATAGTCATGATGACAATGTTGGGAGTGTAATAGCGATGATGACTATATTAGGAGAGTAAAAGTGATGATGACTATGTTAGGAGTGTAATAGTCATGATGACAATGTTAGGATTGTAATAGTCATGATGACTATGTTGGGAGTGTAATAAACATGGTGCTTATGTTGGGAGTGTAATAGCCATGATGACTATGTTGGGAGTGTAATTGTCCTGATGACTATGTTGGGAGTGTAATAGTCATGATGATTATGTTAGAAGTGTAATTGTCATGATGAAAATTTTAGGAGTGTAATAGTCATGATGACTATGTTGGGAGTGTAATAGTCATGATGACTATGTTGGGAGAGTAATAGTCATGATAACTATCTTGAGAGTGTAATAGTCATGATGACTATGTTGGAAGTGTAACAGCCATGATGACTATGTTGGGAGTGTAATAGTCATGATAATTATGTTGGGAGAGTAATAGTCATGATGACTATGTTGGGAGAGTAATAGTCATGAAGACTATGTTGGGAGAGTATTAGTCATGATTACTATGTTGAGGTTTTATAGTCACGATGACGATGTTGTGAGTGTAATAGTCATGATGACTATGTTGGGAGTGTAATTGTCATGATGACTATGTTTAGAGTGTAATATTCATGATGACTATGTTGGGAGTGTAATAGTCATGATGACTATGTTGGGAGAGTAATAGTCATGATGACAATGTTGGGAGTGTAATAGCGATGATGACTGTATTAGGAGAGTAATAGTGATGATGACTATGTTGGGAGTGTAATAGTCATGATGACAATGTTAGGAGTGTAATAGTCATGATGACTATGTTGGGAGCGTAACAGTCATGGTGCATATGTTGGGAGTGTAATAGCCATGATGACTATGTTGGGAGTGTAATTGTCCGGATGACTAATTTGGGAGTGTAATCCTCATGATGACTATGTTGGGAGTGTAATAGTAATGATGACTATGTTGGGAGTGTAATATTAATGATGACTATGTTGGGAGAGTATTAGTCATGATGACAATGTTGGGAGTGTAATAGCGATGATGAATATATTAGGAGAGTAATAGTGATGATAACTATTTTGGAAGTGTAATAGTCATGATGACTAAGTTGGGAGAGTAATAGTCATGATGACTATCTTGGGAGTGCAATAGTCATGATAACTATGTTGGGAGTGTAATAGTCATGATGATTATGTTGGGAGTGTAATAGTCATGATGACTATGTTTAGAGAGTAAAAGTCATGAAGACTATGCTGGGATAGTAATAGTCATGATGACTATGTTGGAAGTGTAACAGCCATGATGACTATGTTGGGAGAGTAATAGTCATGATGACTATGTTGAGGTTTTATAGTCACGATGACGATGTTGGGAGTGTAATAGTCATGATGATTATGTTGGGAGTGTAATAGTCATGATGACTATGTTGGGAGAGTAATAGTCATGATGACTATGTTGGGAGTGTAATAGTCATGATGACAATGTTAAGAGTGTAATAGTCATGATGACTATGTTGGGAGTGTATTAGTCATGGAGCCTATGTTGGGAGTGTAATAGCCATGATGACTGTTGGGAGAGTAATAGTCATGATGACTATGTTGGGAGTGTAATTGTCCTGATCACTATGTTGGGAGTGTAATTGTCATGATGATTATGTTAGAAGTGTAATTGTCATGATGAAAATTTTAGGAGTGTAATAGTCATGATGACTATGTTGGAAGTGTAATAGTCATGATGACTATGTTGGGAGAGTAATAGTCATGATGACTATGTTGGGAGAGTAATAGTCATGAAGACTATGTTGTGAGAGTAATAGTCATGATGACTATGTTGGAAGTGTAACAGCCATGATGACTATGTTGGGAGAGTATTAGTCATGATGACTATGTTGAGGTTTTACAGTCACGATGTCGATGTTGGGAGTGTAATAGTCATGATGACTATGTTGGGAGTGTAATAGTCATGATGACTATGTTGGGAGTGCAATTGTCATGATGACTATGTTTAGAGTGTAATAGTCATGATGACTATGTTGGGAGTGTAATAGTCATGATGACTATGTTGGGAGAGTAATAGTCATGATGACAATGTTGGGAGTGTAATAGCGATGATGACTATATTAGGAGAGTAATAGTGATGATGACTATGTTGGGAGTGTAATAGTCATGATGACAATGTTAGGAGTGTAATAGTCATGATGACTATTTTGGGAGCGTAATAGTCATGGTGCCTATGTTGGGAGTGTAATAGCCATGATGACTATGTTGGGAGTGTAATTGTCCTGATGACTAATTTGGGAGTGTAATCCTCATGATGACTATGTTGGGAGTGGAATAGTAATGATGACTTTGTTGGGAGTGTAATAGTAATGATGACTATGTTGGGAGAGTATTAGTCATGATGACTATGTTGGGAGTGTAATTGTCATGATGAGTATGTTGGGAGTGTAATAGTCATGATGACTATGTTGGGAGTGTGAGAGTCATGATGAATATGTTTCGAGAGTAATAATCATGATGACTATGTTGGGAGTGTAATTGTCGTGATGAATATGTTGGGAGTGTAATAGTCATGATGACTATTTCCATGACTATTGGCATATTTTCGGTATAAAATGTCGTAATTTGAAACAGCGAGTAGATGCATAGAGCAAGAATTTGGTTTAAAAATATGGCTTAAGCATCGAATTTGGGATGTTTGGGATATTTTGAAAACTGCAGGGGAGGGGGTTTGGGCAAAATGTGACTTATCGCCGCTCTCAGGATCACTCTTTGCCCAAACCTTCCTTGCAGTTTTCAAAATATCCAAAACATCCCAAATTCGACGCTTGAGCCATATTTTCGAGTCAAATTGAGGCTCTCTGCCCGTATTAGCAGTTTGAAGTTTCGAATTTTTATTCCGAAATAAAGCCAATTACTGTGAGCGGCGAAAGGTCACATTTTGCCCAAAACCCCCTGCAGTTTTCAAAATATCCCAATTATCCCAAATTCCACCCTTGAGCCAAATTTTGGAGCCAAATTCTGGCTCTCTGCACGTATTCGCAGTTTTACATTAGGAATTTTTATACCGAAAATATGCCAATTACTTAAAGCGGCGATGGATCACATTTTGCCTAAACCCTCCTGCAGTTTTCAAAATATCCAAAACATCCCAAATTCATCCATATGAGCAATATTTTGCAGCCAAATTCTGGCTCTCTGCACGTATTCGCAGTTTGAAATCACGACTTTTTATACCGAAAATATGCCAGTTAGTGAAAGCGGCAATAGATCACATTCTGCCCAAAATCTCCCTGCAGTTTTCAAAATATCCCAAACATCCCGAATTAGACGCTTGACCCATATTTTGGAGCCAAATTCTCGCTCTCTGCACGCATTCGCAGTTTGAAATTACGACATTTTATACCGAAAATATGCCAATTACTGAGAGCGGCGATGGATCACATATTGCCCAAACCCTCCCAGCAGTTTCAAAATATCCAAAACATCCAAAATTCGACCCTTGAGAATTATTTTGGAGCCAAATTTTGTCTTTCTGCTTGTATTCGCCTTCTGAAATTACGACTTTTTATACCGAAAATATGTCAATTACTAAAAGCGGCGATGGATCAAATTTTGCCCAAATCCTTTCTGCAGTTTTTAAATTATCCCAAACATCCCAAATTCGACCCTTGAGCCATATTTTGGAGCCAAATTCTGGCTCTCTGCACATATTCTCAGTTTGAAATTACGACATTTTATATCGAAAATATGTCAATAACTGCTTGCAGCGATAGGTCACATTTTGCCCAAACCCCCCCTGCAGTTTTCAAAATATCCCAAACATCCCAAATTCGACGCTTGAGCCATATTTTGAAGCCAAATTTGGGCTCTCTGCACGTATTCGCAGTCTGAAATTACGAAATTTATACCGAAAATATGTCAATTACTTTGAGCGGCAATGGGTCACATTTTGACAAAACCCCGCCATGCTGTTTTCAAATTATCGCAAATATTCCAAATTCGACGCTTGAGCCGAATTTTGGAGCAAAACTGTGGATCTCTGCACGTATTAGCTGTTTGAAATTTTTACTTTTTTTACCGAAATAATGCCAATTACTGTGAGAGGCGAAGTGTCATATTTTGCCCAAAACCCCCTGTAGTTTTCAAAATATCCCAAACATCCAAAATTCCACCCTTGAGCCATATTTTAGAGGCAAATTCTGGCTCTCTGCACGTATTCGCAGTTTAAATTATGACATTTTATACCGAAAATATGCCAATTACTGAGAGCGGCGATGGATCACATTTTGCCCAAACGCTTCTTGCAGTTTTCAAAATATCCAAAACATCCCAAATTCGACGCTTCACCCATATTTTGGAGCCAAATTCTGGCTCTTCGCATGTATTCGCAGTTTGAAATTACGAGATTTTATACCAAAAATATTCCAATTACTGCCAGTAGCGATGGATCAAATTCTGCCCACACCCTCCCTGCAGTTTTCAAAATATCCAAAACATCCCAAATTCGACGCTTGAGATATATTTTAGAGCCAAATTCAGGCTCTCTGAACGTATTCGCAGTTCAAAATTATGACTTTTTATACCAAAAATATGCCAATTACTGAAAGCGGCGATTTATCAAATTTTGCCCACACCCTCCCTGCAGTTTCCAAAATTTCCCAAATATCCCTAATTCATCGCTTGACCCATATTTTAGAGCCAAATTCTGGCTATCTGCACGTATTCGCAGTTTGAAATTACGACTTTTTATACCGAAAATATGTCAATTACTGAGAGCGGAGATGGATCACATTTTGCGCAAACCCTCCCTGCAGATTTTAAAATATCCCAAACATCCAAAATTTGACCATTGAGAATTATTTTGGAGCCAAATTCTGCTTCTCTGCACGTATTCGTTGTTTGAAATTACGAATTTTTATCCCAAACATCTCAAATTTGACACTTGAAAATATGCTAATTATTGAGAGCAGCGATGGGTCACATTTTGCCCAAACCCTCCGGCAGTTTGCAAAATATCCCAAACATCCCAATTTTGACCTTTGAGCCATATTTTAGAAACCAAATCTGGCTCTCTGCGCGTATTCGCAGTTTGAAATTACGACTTTTTATACCGAAAACATGAAAATTACAGAAAGCGGCGATGGATCACATTTTACCCAAACCCTCCCTGCAGTTTTCAAAATATCCCAGACATCCGAAATTCGAAGCTTGAGCCATATTTTGGAGCCAAATTTGGGCACTCTGCACGTATTCGCAGTTTGAAATTATTTCATTTTTTATGAAAATATGCCAATTACTGAGAGCGACGATGGGTCACATTTTGCCCAAACCCCCCTGCAGTTATCAAAATATCCCAAACATCCCAAATTCGACACTTGAGCTATATTTTGGAGCCAAATTATCTTTCTCTGCACGTATTCGCAGTTTGAAATTGGGACATTTTATACCGAAAATATGCCAATTACTGAGTGCGGCGATGGATCGTAATTTGCCCACGTCCTCCCTGCAGTTTTCAAAATATCCCGAACATCCCAAATTCGACCCTTCAGCCATATTTTGGAGCCAAATTCTGGCTCTCTGCACTATTTCTCATTTTAAAATTACGACATTTTATACCAAAAATATGTCAATTACTGTAGCGGCGATAGATCACATTTTGCCCAAAACCTCCCTGCAGTTTCCAAAATTTCCCAAACATCCCAAATTCAACGCTTGACCCAAATTTTGGAGCCAAATTCTGGCTTTCTGCACGTACTCGCAGTTTGAAATTACTACTTTTTTAACCGAAAGTATGAGAATTACTGAGAGCGGCGATGGATCACATTTTGCCCAAACCCTCCCTGCAGTTTTCAAAATATCCCAAACATCCAAAATTCGACCCTTGAGAATTATTTTGGAGCCAAATTCTTCCTCTCTGCACGTATTCCTTGTTTGAAATTACGACTTTTTATCCCAAACATCCCAAATTTGACGCTTGAAAATATGCTAATTATTGAAAGCAGCGATGGGTCACATTTTGCCCAAACCCCCCGGCAGTTTTCAAAATATCCAAAACATCCGAAATTCGACGCTTGAGCCATATTTTGGAGCCATATTCGGGCTCTCTGCACGTATTCGCAGTTTGAAAATATTTTATTTTCTACGAAAATATGCCAATTACTGAGAGCGACGATGGGTCACATTTTGCCCAAACCCCCCTGAAGTTTTCAAAATATCCCAAACATCCCAAATTCGACCCATGAGCTTTATTTTGGAGCCAAATTCTCTCTCTCTCTCTGCACGTATTCGCAGTTTGAAATTCGGACATTTTATACCGAAAATATGCCAATTACTGAGTGCGGCGGTGGATCGTATTTTGCCCAAGTCCTCCCTGCAGTTTTCAAAATATCCCAAACGTCCTAAATTCTACCCTTCAGCCATATTTTGGAGCCAAATTCTGGCTCTCTGCACATATTCGCAGTTTAAAATTACGATATTTCATACCAAAAATATGTCAATTACTGAAAGCGGCGATAGATCACATTTTGCCCAAATCCCCCCTGCAGTTTTCAAAATATCCCAAACATCCCAAATTCGACGCTTGAGCATATTTTGGAGGAAAATTCTGGCTCTCTGCACGTATTCGCCGTTTGAAATTACGACTTTTTATACCGAAAATATGAAAATTTCTTTGAGCGGCGATGGGTCACATTTTGCCCAAACCCGGCAATGCTGTTTTCAAAATATCGCAAACATTCCAAATTCGACGCTTGAGCCGAATTTTGGAGCAAAATTGTAGGTCTCTGCACGTATTAGCTGTTTGAAATTTTTAATTTTTTACCGAAATAATGCCAATTACTGTGAGAGGCGAAGGGTCATATTTTGCCCAAAACCCCCTGTAGTTTTCAAAATATCCCAAACATCATAAATTCCACCCTTGAGCCATATTTTGGAGCTATATTCTGGCTTTCTGCGCGTATTCGCTGTATGAAATTACAATTTTTTATACCGAAAACATGACAATTACTGAAAGCAGCGATGGATCACATTTTGCTCAAACCCTCCCTGCAGTTTTCAAAATATCCAAAACATCCCAAATTCGAAGCTTGAGCAATATTTTGGAGCCAAATTCGGGCTCTCTGCGCGTATTCGCAGTTTGAAATTATTTCATTTTATAACGAACATATGCCAATTACTGAGAGCGACGATGGGTCACATTTTGCCCAAACCCCCCCTGTAGTTTTCAAAATATCCCAAACATCCTAAATTCGCCCCATGAGCAATATTTTGATGCCAATTTTTTGCTATCTGCATGTATTCGCAGTTTGAAATTAAGACATTTTATACCGAAAATATGCCTATTACTGAGTGCAGCGATGGATCACTTTTTGCCCACACCCTCCCTGCAGTTTTCAAAATACCCCAAACATCCCAAATTCGACGCTTGAGCCATATTTTAGAGCCATATTCTGGCTCTCTGCACGTATTAGCAGTTTAAAATTACGACTTTTTATACGAAAAAATATGCCAATTACTGAGAGCGGCGATGGGTCACATTTTGTCCAAACCCTCCCAGCAGTTTTCAAAATATCCAAAACATCCCAAATTCGACCCTTGAGAAGTATTTTGGAGCCAAATTTTGTCTTTTTGCTTGTATTCGCAGTCTGAAATTACGACTTTTTATACCGAAAATATGCCAATTACTAAAAGCGGCGATGGATCAAATTTTCACCCAAACCCTCTCTGCAGTTTTTAAATTATCCCAAACATCCCAAATTCGACTCTTGAGCCATATTTTGGAGCCAAATTCTGGCTCTCTGCACATATTCTCAGTTTGAAATTACGACATTTTTTATCGAAAATATGTCATATGTCAAATATGTTGGGATATTTTGAAAACTGCAGGGAGGACTTGGGCAAAATACGATCCACCGCCGCACTCAGTAATTGGCATATTTTCGGTATAAAATGTCCGAATTTCAAACTGCGAATACGTGCAGAGAGAGAGAGAGAATTTGGCTCCAAAATAAAGCTCATGGGTCGAATTTGGGATGTTTGGGATATTTTGAAAACTTCAGGGGGGTTTGGGCAAAATGTGACCCATCGTCGCTCTCAGTAATTGGCATATTTTCGTAGAAAATAAAATATTTTCAAACTGCGAATACGTGCAGAGAGCCCGAATATGGCTCCAAAATATGGCTCAAGCGTCGAATTTCGGATGTTTTGGATATTTTGAAAACTGCCGGGGGGTTTGGGCAAAATGTGACCCATCGCTGCTTTCAATAATTAGCATATTTTCAAGCGTCAAATTTGGGATGTTTGGGATAAAAAGTCGTAATTTCAAACAAGGAATACGTGCAGAGAGGAAGAATTTGGCTCCAAAATAATTCTCAAGGGTCGAATTTTGGATGTTTGGGATATTTTGAAAACTGCAGGGAGGGTTTGGGCAAAATGTGATCCATCGCCGCTCTCAGTAATTCTCATACTTTCGGTTAAAAAAGTAGTAATTTCAAACTGCGAGTACGTGCAGAAAGCCAGAATTTGGCTCCAAAATTTGGGTCAAGCGTTGAATTTGGGATGTTTGGGAAATTTTGGAAACTGCAGGGAGGTTTTGGGCAAAATGTGATCTATCGCCGCTCTCAGTAATTGACATATTTTTGGTATAAAATGTCGTAATTTTAAAATGAGAAATAGTGCAGAGAGCCAGAATTTGGCTCCAAAATATGGCTGAAGGGTCGAATTTGGGATGTTTGGGATATTTTGAAAACTGCAGGGAGGACGTGGGCAAATTACGATCCATCGCCGCACTCAGTAATTGGCATATTTTCGGTATAAAATATCCCAATTTCAAACTGCGAATACGTGCAGAGAAAGATAATTTGGCTCCAAAATATAGCTCAAGTGTCGAATTTGGGATGTTTGGGATATTTTGATAACTGCAGGGGGGTTTGGGCAAAATGTGACCCATCGTCGCTCTCAGTAATTGGCATATTTTCATAAAAAATGAAATAATTTCAAACTGCGAATACGTGCAGAGTGCCCAAATTTGGCTCCAAAATATGGCTCAAGCTTCGAATTTCGGATGTCTGGGATATTTTGAAAACTGCAGGGAGGGTTTGGGTAAAATGTGATCCATCGCCGCTTTCTGTAATTTTCATGTTTTCGGTATAAAAAGTCGTAATTTCAAACTGCGAATACGCGCAGAGAGCCAGATTTGGTTTCTAAAATATGGCTCAAAGGTCAAAATTGGGATGTTTGGGATATTTTGCAAACTGCCGGAGGGTTTGGGCAAAATGTGACCCATCGCTGCTCTCAATAATTAGCATATTTTCAAGTGTCAAATTTGAGATGTTTGGGATAAAAATTCGTAATTTCAAACAACGAATACGTGCAGAGAAGCAGAATTTGGCTCCAAAATAATTCTCAATGGTCAAATTTTGGATGTTTGGGATATTTTAAAATCTGCAGGGAGGGTTTGCGCAAAATGTGATCCATCTCCGCTCTCAGTAATTGACATATTTTCGGTATAAAAAGTCGTAATTTCAAACTGCGAATACGTGCAGATAGCCAGAATTTGGCTCTAAAATATGGGTCAAGCGATGAATTTGGGATATTTGGGAAATTTTGGAAACTGCAGGGAGGGTGTGGGCAAAATTTGATAAATCGCCGCTTTCAGTAATTGGCATATTTTTGGTATAAAAAGTCATAATTTTGAACTGCGAATACGTTCAGAGAGCCTGAATTTGGCTCTAAAATATATCTCAAGCGTCGAATTTGGGATGTTTTGGATATTTTGAAAACTGCAGGGAGGGTGTGGGCAGAATTTGATCCATCGCTACTGGCAGTAATTGGAATATTTTTGGTATAAAATCTCGTAATTTCAAACTGCGAATACATGCGAAGAGCCAGAATTTGGCTCCAAAATATGGGTGAAGCGTCGAATTTGGGATGTTTTGGATATTTTGAAAACTGCAAGAAGCGTTTGGGCAAAATGTGATCCATCGCCGCTCTCAGTAATTGGCATATTTTCGGTATAAAATGTCATAATTTAAACTGCGAATACGTGCAGAGAGCCAGAATTTGCCTCTAAAATATGGCTCAAGGGTGGAATTTTGGATGTTTGGGATATTTTGAAAACTACAGGGGGTTTTGGGCAAAATATGACACTTCGCCTCTCACAGTAATTGGCATTATTTCGGTAAAAAAAGTAAAAATTTCAAACAGCTAATACGTGCAGAGATCCACAGTTTTGCTCCAAAATTCGGCTCAAGCGTCGAATTTGGAATATTTGCGATAATTTGAAAACAGCATGGCGGGGTTTTGTCAAAATGTGACCCATTGCCGCTCAAAGTAATTGACATATTTTCGGTATAAATTTCGTAATTTCAGACTGCGAATACGTGCAGAGAGCCCAAATTTGGCTTCAAAATATGGCTCAAGCGTCGAATTTGGGATGTTTGGGATATTTTGAAAACTGCAGGGGGGGTTTGGGCAAAATGTGACCTATCGCTGCAAGCAGTTATTGACATATTTTCGATATAAAATGTCGTAATTTCAAACTGAGAATATGTGCAGAGAGCCAGAATTTGGCTCCAAAATATGGCTCAAGGGTCGAATTTGGGATGTTTGGGATAATTTAAAAACTGCAGAAAGGATTTGGGCAAAATTTGATCCATCGCCGCTTTTAGTAATTGACATATTTTCGGTATAAAAAGTCCTAATTTCAGAAGGCGAATACAAGCAGAAAGACAAAATTTGGCTCCAAAATAATTCTCAAGGGTCGAATTTTGGATGTTTTGGATATTTTGAAACTGCTGGGAGGGTTTGGGCAATATGTGATCCATCGCCGCTCTCAGTAATTGGCATATTTTCGGTATAAAATGTCGTAATTTCAAACTGCGAATGCGTGCAGAGAGCGAGAATTTGGCTCCAAAATATGGGTCAAGCGTCTAATTCGGGATGTTTGGGATATTTTGAAAACTGCAGGGAGTGTTTGGGCAGAATGTGATCTGTTGCCGCTTTCACTAACTGGCATATTTTCGGTATAAAAAGTCGTGATTTCAAACTGCGAATACGTGCAGAGAGCCAGAATTTGGCTGCAAAATATTGCTCATATGGATGAATTTGGGATGTTTTGGATATTTTGAAAACTGCAGGAGGGTTTAGGCAAAATGTGATCCATCGCCGCTTTAAGTAATTGGCATATTTTCGGTATAAAAATTCCTAATGTAAAACTGCGAATACGTGCAGAGAGCCAGAATTTGGCTCCAAAATTTGGCTCAAGGGTGGAATTTGGGATAATTGGGATATTTTGAAAACTGCAGGGGGTTTTGGGCAAAATGTGACCTTTCGCCGCTCACAGTAATTGGCTTTATTTCGGAATAAAAATTCGAAACTTCAAACTGCTAATACGGGCAGAGAGCCTCAATTTGACTCGAAAATATGGCTCAAGCGTCGAATTTGGGATGTTTTGGATATTTTGAAAATTGCAAGGAAGGTTTGGGCAAAGAGTGATCCTGAGAGCGGCGATAAGTCACATTTTGCCCAAACCCCCTCCCCTGCAGTTTTCAAAATATCCCAAACATCCCAAATTCGATGCTTAAGCCATATTTTTAAACCAAATTCTTGCTCTATGCATCTACTCGCTGTTTCAAATTACGACATTTTATACCGAAAATATGCCAATAGTCATGGAAATAGTCATCATGACTATTACACTCCCAACATATTCATCACGACAATTACACTCCCAACATAGTCATCATGATTATTACTCTCGAAACATATTCATCATGACTCTCACACTCCCAACATAGTCATCATGACTATTACACTCCCAACATACTCATCATGACTATTACACTCCCAACATAGTCATCATGACTAATACTCTCCCAACATAGTCATCATTACTATTACACTCCCAACAAAGTCATCATTACTATTCCACTCCCAACATAGTCATCATGAGGATTACACTCCCAAATTAGTCATCAGGACAATTACACTCCCAACATAGTCATCATGGCTATTACACTCCCAACATAGGCACCATGACTATTACGCTCCCAAAATAGTCATCATGACTATTACACTCCTAACATTGTCATCATGACTATTACACTCCCAACATAGTCATCATCACTATTACTCTCCTGATATAGTCATCATCGCTATTACACTCCCAACATTGTCATCATGACTATTACTCTCCCAACATAGTCATCATGACTATTACACTCCCAACATAGTCATCATGACTATTACACTCTAAACATAGTCATCATGACAATTACACTCCCAACATAGTCATCATGACTATTACACTCCCAACATAGTCATCATGACTATTACACTCCCAACATCGACATCGTGACTGTAAAACCTCAACATAGTCATCATGACTAATACTCTCCCAACATAGTCATCATGGCTGTTACACTTCCAACATAGTCATCATGACTATTACTATCCCAACATAGTCTTCATGACTATTACTCTCCCAACATAGTCATCATGACTATTACTCTCCCAACATAGTCAGCATGACTATTACACTTCCAACATAGTCATCATGACTATTACACTCCTAAAATTTTCATCATGACAATTACACTTCTAACATAATCATCATGACAATTACACTCCCAATATAGTGATCAGGACAATTACACTCCCAACATAGTCATCATGACTATTACTCTCCCAACAGTCATCATGGCTATTACACTCCCAACATAGGCACCATGACTAATACACTCCCAACATAGTCATCATGACTATTACACTCTTAACATTGTCATCATGACTATTACACTCCCAACATAGTCATCATGACTATTACTCTCCCAACATAGTCATCATGACTATTACACTCCCAACATAATCATCATGACTATTACACTCCCAACATCGTCATCGTGACTATAAAACCTCAACATAGTCATCATGACTATTACTCTCCCAACATAGTCATCATGGCTGTTACACTTCCAACATAGTCATCATGACTGTTACACTTCCAACATAGTCATCATGACTATTACTATCCCAGCATAGTCTTCATGACTTTTACTCTCTAAACATAGTCATCATGACTATTACACTCCCAACATAATCATCATGACTATTACACTCCCAACATAGTTATCATGACTATTGCACTCCCAAGATAGTCATCATGACTATTACACTTCCAAAATAGTTATCATCACTATTACTCTCCTAATATATTCATCATCGCTATTACACTCCCAACATTGTCATCATGACTAATACTCTCCCAACATAGTCATCATTAATATTACACTCCCAACATAGTCATCATTACTATTACACTCCCAACATAGTCATCATGGCTATTACACTCCCAACATATGCACCATGACTGTTACGCTCCCAACATAGTCATCATGACTATTACACTCCTAACATTGTCATCATGACTATTACACTCCCAACATAGTCATCATCACTATTACTCTCCTAATACAGTCATCATCGCTATTACACTCCCAACATTGTCATCATGACTATTACTCTCCCAACATAGTCATCATGACTATTACACTCCCAACATAGTCATCATGAATATTACACTCTAAACATAGTCATCATGACAATTACACTCCCAACATAGTCATCATGACTATTACACTCACAACATCGTCATCGTGACTATAAAACCTCAACATAGTAATCATGACTAATACTCTCCCAACATAGTCTTCATGACTATTTCTTTCCCAACATAGTCATCATGACTATTACTCTCCCAACATAATTATCATGACTATTACACTCCCAACATAGTCATCATGGCTGTTACACTTCCAACATAGTCATCATGACTATTACACTCCCAAGATAGTTATCATGACTATTACTCTCCCAACATAGTCATCATGACTATTACACTCCCAACATAGTCATCATGACTATTACACTCCTAAAATTTTCATCATGACAATTACACTTCTAACATAATCATCATGACTATTACACTCCCAACATAGTCATCAGGACAATTACACTCCCAACATAGTCATCATGGCTATTACACTCCCAACATAAGCACCATGACTATTACACTCCCAACATAGTCATCATGACTATTACACTCCTAACATTGTCATCATGACTATTACACTCCTAACATAGTCATCATCACTATTACTCTCCTAATATAGTCATCATCGCTATTACACTCCCAACATTGTCATCATGACTATTACTCTCCCAACATAGTCCTCATGACTATTACTCTCCCAACATAGTCATCATGACTATTACTCTCCCAACATAGTCATAATGACTATTACACTCCCAACATAGTCATCATGACTATTACACTCTAAACATAGTCATCATGACAATTACACTCCCAACATAGTCATCATTACTATTACACTCCGAACATCGTCATCTTGACTATAAAACCTCAACATAGTCATCATGACTATTACTCTCCCAACATAGTCATCATGGCTGTTACACTTCCAGCATAGTCATCATGACTATTACTATCCCAACATAGTCTTCATGACTATTACTCTCCCAACTAAGTCATCATGACTATTACACTCCCAACATAATCATCATGACTATTACACTCCCAACATAGTCATCATGACTATTACACTCCCAAAATAGTCTTCATGACTATTACTCTCCCAATATAGTCATCATGACTATTACACTCCCAACATAGTCATCATGACTATTACACCTCCAACATCTTCATCGTGATTATTACACTCCCAACATCGTCATCATCAGTATAAAACCTCAAAATAGCCATCATGTCAATTACACTCCCAATATCTTCATTATGACTATAAAACCTCAACATAGCCATCATGACAATTACACTCCCAACATAGTCATCATAACTATTACTCACCCAATATAGTCATCATGACTATTACACCCCTAGCATAGTCATCATGACTATTACTCTCCCAACATCATGACTATTACTCTCCCAACATCATGACTATTACTCTTCCAACATCGTCATCATGACCATAACACTCCCAACATTGTCATCATGACCATAACACTCCCAACATAGTCATCATGACCATAACACTCTCAACATAGTCATCATGACTATTACTCGTCCAACATTTTGACTATTACACATCCAACATAGTCATCATGACTATAACACTCTCAACAGTCATCATGGCTATTACACTGCCAATATAGTCATGATGACAATTACACTGTCAAAATAGTCGTCACGATTATTACACTACCAACTTAGGCATCATGACTATTACACTCCCAACATAATCATCATGACTATTACACTCCCAACATAGTCACCATGACTATTACTCTCCCAACATAGTCATCATGACTATTACACCCCAACATCTTCATCGTGACTATTACACTCCTATCATAGTCATCATGACTGTTACTCTCCCAACATCGTCATCGTGACTATTACACTCCCAACATCGTCATCATAACTATAAAACCTCAACATAGCTATCATGACAATTGCACTCCCAACATATTCATCATGACAATAAAACCTCAACATAGTCATCATGACAATTACACTCCCTATATAGTCATCATGACTATTGCTCTCCAGACATCGTCATCATTACTATAAAACCTCAACATTGTCATCATGACAATTACACTCCCAACATTGTCATCATGTCTATTACTCTCCCAACATAGTCATCATGACTATTTCACTCCCAACATAGTCATCATGACTATTACACTTCCATTATAGTCATCATGACTATTACTCTCCAAACATCGTCATCATGACTATTACTCTCCCAACATCATGACTATTTCTCTCCCAACATCATGACTATTACTCTCCTAACATCAAGACTACTACTCTCCCAACATCAGGACTATTACTCTCCCAACATCATGACTATTACTCTCACAACATCATGACTTACTCTCTCAACATCATGACTATTACACTCCCAACATCGTCATCATGACTATGAAACCTCAACAAAATCATCATGACTATGACAACCCCCCAACATAGTCATCATGACTTTTACACTCCCAACATAGTCATCATGACTATTACTCTCCCAACATAGTCATCATGACAATTACACTCCCAACATAGACAGCATGACTATTACACTCCCAACATTGTCATCATGACTATTACACTCCCAACATTGTCATCATGACTATTACTCTCCCAATATAGTCATCATGACTATTTCACTCCCAACATAGTCATCATGACTATTACACTCCGAACATTGTCATCACGACTATTACACTCCCAACATAGTCATCATGACAATTTCACTCCCAATATAGTCATCATGACTATTACACTCCCAACATCGTTATCATGACTATAAAACCTCAACATAGTCATCATGACTATTACTCTCCCAACACAGTCATCATGAGTATTATACTCCCAACATAGTCATCATGACTATTACTCTCCCAACATAGTCATCATGACTATTACACCCCCAACATCTTCATCGTGACTATTACACTCCCAACATCGTCATCATTACTATAAAACCTCAACATAGCCATCATGACAATTACACTCCCAACATAGTCATCATGACTATAAAACCTGAAAATGGTCATCATGACAATTACACTCCTAACATAGTCATCATGACTATTACTCTCCCAACATCGTCATCATGACTATAAAACCTCAACATTTTCATCATGACAATTGCACTCCCAACATAATCATGACCATTACTCTCCTAACATAGTCATCATGACTATTACACCCCCAACATAGTCATCATGACCATAACACCCCCAACATAGTCTTCATGACTATTTCTCTCCCAACTTCATGACTTTTACACGTCCAACATAGTCATCATGACTATTACACTGCCAATTTAGTCATTATGACAATTACACTGCCAACATAGTCATCAGGACAATTACACTCCCAACATAGTCATCATGGCTATTACACTCCCAACATAAGCACCATGACTATTACACTCCCAACATAGTCATCATGACTATTACACTCCTAACATTGTCATCATGACTATTACACTCCTAACATAGTCATCATCACTATTACTCTCCTAATATAGTCATCATCGCTATTACACTCCCAACATTGTCATCATGACTATTACTCTCCCAACATAGTCCTCATGACTATTACTCTCCCAACATAGTCATCATGACTATTACTCTCCCAACATAGTCATAATGACTATTACACTCCCAACATAGTCATCATGACTATTACACTCTAAACATAGTCATCATGACAATTACACTCCCAACATAGTCATCATTACTATTACACTCCGAACATCGTCATCTTGACTATAAAACCTCAACATAGTCATCATGACTATTACTCTCCCAACATAGTCATCATGGCTGTTACACTTCCAGCATAGTCATCATGACTATTACTATCCCAACATAGTCTTCATGACTATTACTCTCCCAACTAAGTCATCATGACTATTACACTCCCAACATAATCATCATGACTATTACACTCCCAACATAGTCATCATGACTATTACACTCCCAAAATAGTCTTCATGACTATTACTCTCCCAATATAGTCATCATGACTATTACACTCCCAACATAGTCATCATGACTATTACACCTCCAACATCTTCATCGTGATTATTACACTCCCAACATCGTCATCATCAGTATAAAACCTCAAAATAGCCATCATGTCAATTACACTCCCAATATCTTCATTATGACTATAAAACCTCAACATAGCCATCATGACAATTACACTCCCAACATAGTCATCATAACTATTACTCACCCAATATAGTCATCATGACTATTACACCCCTAGCATAGTCATCATGACTATTACTCTCCCAACATCATGACTATTACTCTCCCAACATCATGACTATTACTCTTCCAACATCGTCATCATGACCATAACACTCCCAACATTGTCATCATGACCATAACACTCCCAACATAGTCATCATGACCATAACACTCTCAACATAGTCATCATGACTATTACTCGTCCAACATTTTGACTATTACACATCCAACATAGTCATCATGACTATAACACTCTCAACAGTCATCATGGCTATTACACTGCCAATATAGTCATGATGACAATTACACTGTCAAAATAGTCGTCACGATTATTACACTACCAACTTAGGCATCATGACTATTACACTCCCAACATAATCATCATGACTATTACACTCCCAACATAGTCACCATGACTATTACTCTCCCAACATAGTCATCATGACTATTACACCCCAACATCTTCATCGTGACTATTACACTCCTATCATAGTCATCATGACTGTTACTCTCCCAACATCGTCATCGTGACTATTACACTCCCAACATCGTCATCATAACTATAAAACCTCAACATAGCTATCATGACAATTGCACTCCCAACATATTCATCATGACAATAAAACCTCAACATAGTCATCATGACAATTACACTCCCTATATAGTCATCATGACTATTGCTCTCCAGACATCGTCATCATTACTATAAAACCTCAACATTGTCATCATGACAATTACACTCCCAACATTGTCATCATGTCTATTACTCTCCCAACATAGTCATCATGACTATTTCACTCCCAACATAGTCATCATGACTATTACACTTCCATTATAGTCATCATGACTATTACTCTCCAAACATCGTCATCATGACTATTACTCTCCCAACATCATGACTATTTCTCTCCCAACATCATGACTATTACTCTCCTAACATCAAGACTACTACTCTCCCAACATCAGGACTATTACTCTCCCAACATCATGACTATTACTCTCACAACATCATGACTTACTCTCTCAACATCATGACTATTACACTCCCAACATCGTCATCATGACTATGAAACCTCAACAAAATCATCATGACTATGACAACCCCCCAACATAGTCATCATGACTTTTACACTCCCAACATAGTCATCATGACTATTACTCTCCCAACATAGTCATCATGACAATTACACTCCCAACATAGACAGCATGACTATTACACTCCCAACATTGTCATCATGACTATTACACTCCCAACATTGTCATCATGACTATTACTCTCCCAATATAGTCATCATGACTATTTCACTCCCAACATAGTCATCATGACTATTACACTCCGAACATTGTCATCACGACTATTACACTCCCAACATAGTCATCATGACAATTTCACTCCCAATATAGTCATCATGACTATTACACTCCCAACATCGTTATCATGACTATAAAACCTCAACATAGTCATCATGACTATTACTCTCCCAACACAGTCATCATGAGTATTATACTCCCAACATAGTCATCATGACTATTACTCTCCCAACATAGCCATCATGACTATTACACCCCCAACATCTTCATCGTGACTATTACACTCCCAACATCGTCATCATTACTATAAAACCTCAACATAGCCATCATGACAATTACACTCCCAACATAGTCATCATGACTATAAAACCTGAAAATGGTCATCATGACAATTACACTCCTAACATAGTCATCATGACTATTACTCTCCCAACATCGTCATCATGACTATAAAACCTCAACATTTTCATCATGACAATTGCACTCCCAACATAATCATGACCATTACTCTCCTAACATAGTCATCATGACTATTACACCCCCAACATAGTCATCATGACCATAACACCCCCAACATAGTCTTCATGACTATTTCTCTCCCAACTTCATGACTTTTACACGTCCAACATAGTCATCATGACTATTACACTGCCAATTTAGTCATTATGACAATTACACTGCCAACATAGTCGTCATGAATATTACACTACCAACTTAGTCATCATGACTATTGCACTCCCAACATAGTCATCATGACTATTACACTCCCAACATAGTCATAATGACTATTATACTCCCAACATAGTCATCATGACTATTACACCCCCAACATCTTCATCGTGACTATTACACTGCCATCATAGCCATCATGACTATTACTCTCCCAACATCTTCATCGTGACTATTACACTCCCAACATCGTCACCATGACTATAGAACCTCAACATAGCCATCATGACAATTACACTTCCAACATAGTCATCATGACTATTAAACCTCTACATAGTCGTCTTGACAATTACACTCCCTACATAGTCATCATGACTATTACTCTCCAGACATCGTCATCATGACTATAAAACCTCAACATAGTCATCGTGACAATTACACTCCCAACATCGTCATCATGACTATTTCTCTCCCAACATGATGACTATTACTCTCCCAACATCATGACTGTTACTCTCCCAACATCAAGACTATTACTCTCCCAACATCATGACTATTACTCTCCCAACATCATGACTATTACACTCCCATCATAGTCATCATGACTATTACACTCCCAACATTGTCATCATGACCATAACACTCCCAACATAGTCATTATGACCATAACACTCCCAACATAGTCATCATGACCATAACATTTCCAACATAGTCATCATGACTATTAATCACCGAACATTGTCATCATGATTATTACTCTCCCAACATCATGACTATTACACTCCCATCATAGTCATCATGACTATTACACTCCCAACATTGTCATCATGCCCATAACACTCCCAACATAGTCATTATGACCATAACACTTCCAACATAGTCATCATGACCATAACACTCCCAACATAGTCATCATGACTATTAATCTCCGAACATTGTCATTATGACTATTACTCTCCCAACATCATGACTATTACACTTCCAACATAGTCATCATGACTATTTCACTGCCAACGTAGTCATCATGACAATTACACTGCCAACATAATCATCATGATAATTACACTGCCAACATAATCATTATTTTTACACTACCAACTTAGTCATCATGACTATTATACTCCCAACATTGTCATCATGACTATTACACTCCCAACCTAGTCATCATGACTAATACTTCTCAGTATAGTTATTATGAGTATTACACTCCCAACATAATCATGATGACTATTCCAACATGGTAATGCCTTCCCTGCATCATCATCGGTACAAATAGGAAAAAAATAGGATTATGTACAGTAGTTCGTGTAACACCATCACCACCACTACTTGCGGGTTATTCATGCCCGAGCCACCTCTTGGGTGGCTTAATCTTCATCAATCTTCACCACCACTATCATTAATCCCCCCCCCCCCTTCCCTTACCGACCATCACCATTTAAACCATCACAACCTAAACCACTATTCTCACCCATAGCCTCGCACAATGACGGGTTAGTATTGCTATATTGCCAGTTAACTATATTTTGTGTTATCTAGGATATAATTATGGCTAATAATGCTGGATGGTATGGCTAGGTCGTAATCATAATAATTATACTCTGACGTGGCCAAGTAAGTAGAGCGATGGGAATCTAGTCCCCCCCTAAGATTGAAAAAATGAGGTGTCTTCCAGTGACAGTCTGCGTCTCCTCGGGCTCTCCCAGGGTGTTTGAAGTATACACAATGAGGCCTGGGGAGTGGGAGAGGTGTACTGCAGTTGAGCAGCAATACACAGTACTCGACGCACAGAAACAACTTGCTGCCCACGCCCTCGGCAAACGTCAGACAAAAGTATCACACCGTAAAAATAAGGACAAAAAAGATGAAGTAAAAGAGCGCCGCCAGAGGATGGTGAGGATTACACTGGATAACGGGATGGTTCCCCCACGCCACCCTCCTCCCACCCGCGCCATCGTCTCCCACTGAACACTGCTAGAATGAAGGATTAATATTATTTAATTTAATTTAATTTATTTTAATTGTAAAGTGGACTGATTTTTAATATTTAACCTGTTAGGTGTTTATCCATACACGTAGCGAAGCTTTAACTGTACATATAGCTTATGCAACAATTGGTGGTTATAAATAAACTACAGCATAATGTGTGTTAGTTTTATTGTAACAGTTTAATGGGTTAGTGTAACTGGGAAAAAGAGCCTGTTGAAGAAACCAGAGCATGCAAGGTGTCTGGGGTATCTTGTAGGTGGTACAGCTCTCTTTGACTTCTCATGGATAACAAGCTTACCAGCCAACAAGTTAGGCTATAACATTTGCACAAACATGTAAAGTACAGGTGTGACACATGAAAAGAAAAGTGTAATAATAATAATAATAATAATAATAATAATAATAATAATAATAATAATAATAATAATAATAATAATAATAATAATAATAATAATAATAATAATAATAATATTAATAATAATAATAATAATAATGAGGCTTACTCTTTGTTTGGGATTGATCCACATCGTAACAGCAATGATTGATCCACTACATAACAGCATTGAACTACATAATAGTGTAGGACTGGACGGTAGAGCGACGGTCTCGCTTCTTGCAGGTCAGCGTTCAATCCTTGACCGTCCAAGAATGAGACCTGTACTGCCTTACGCCATCATCAATGACCGCTGTATGCCCCTACACCATTACAATGACCACTGTACTGCCTTACACCATCAACAATGACCCCTTTTCCTATATGTGATATAAACAAATTATCATCGAATTAGGCAATATTTTGCTGTTTTTCCACGTTTTTGTGAATTTTCAGTTTATTGTTATTAATTCAATATATATACGATAAAAATGATGCAAACACATAATTGATTAGAAATTAACCTTAAATACTTCATTTATTTAACATTTTAGTTAATTCTAATGAAAACACATTGATTTTTATCATTTGTATTGGAAACAACATTGTCATATGTCTTTTCTTGGATCTAAATAATACGAAACCTTGCTCTATAATTTGAAGTTAAAATCCTCAAATATGGTAAAATAGTGACTTTTTCACGTGTTTCAATTTTTTATTTTTATCATTTGGATTGGAATGATAAAATGTGTTTCGCATTGTCATATGTCTTTTCTTGGATCTAAATAATACGAAACCTCGCTCTATGATTTGAAATTAAAATACTCAAATATGGTAAAATAGTTACTTTTTTCACGTTTTTCATGTAGTGTGATTATACGTAAATATATTCGTTTTTACCAATATTTCGATTCTACTTCATGTTTTCTCAAGATATGTGATTTGGCCTTCATATCTCAGAATTTTGCAAATTTTGCATTTTTAAGCAAGTTTCTTGCATTTTGTTTTGTACTAAAAATTGTCGAATTTAGCAATATTTTGACGTTTATCAATCCCCTTTTCCTTTATGTGATTTAAACAAAATATCATCGAATTTGGCAATATTTTGCTGTTTTTCCACGTTTTTGTGAATTTTCAGTTTATTGTTATTAATTCATTAAATATACGATAAAAATTATGCAAACACATAATTGATTAGATAATAACCTTAAATACTTCATTTGCAATCATCTATTTGTTTCTCTTAAAATACTGAGTAAGATATTGAAAAGGGGAGAAGTTCGGTTTTTATTGCATATATCGACGTTTCAGCCGGAATAGAGCGGTTTTACGTGTACATCTTCCATCGGTAATATAAACGGAAAATCATGAACAATTTAGTTAATTCTAATGAAAACACATTGATTTTTATCATTTGTATTGGAAACAACATTGTCATATGTCTTTTCTCGGATCTAAATAATACGAAACCTCGCTCTATGATTCGAAGTTAAAATCCTCAAATTTGGTATAATAGTGACTTTTTTCACGTTTTTCATTTCATATTTCGTATATATATTCATTTTTGCCAATATTTCGATACTATTTCATATTATATCACGATATGTGATTTGGCCTTCAGGTCTCAGAATTTCCCATAATATTGCAATTTAAGCAAGTTTTCTTGTATTTTGTTTCGTACTAAAAATCATCTAATTTAGCAATATTTTCACGTTTATCATCCCCTTTTCCTTTATGTGATTTAAACAAAATATCATCGAATTAGGCAATATTTTGCTATTTTTCCACGTTTTTGTGAATTTTCAGTTTATTGTTATTAATACATTAAATATTCGATAAAAATGATGCAAACACATAATTGATTAGAAATTACCCTTAAATACTTCATTTTCAATCAACTATTTGTTTCACGTTAAAATACTGAGAAAGATATTGAAAAGGGGAGAACTTCTGTTTTTATTGCATATATCGACGTTTCAGCCGGATTAGAGCGGTTTTACGTGTACATCTTCCATCGGTAAAATAAACGGAAAATCAGGATTATTTTAGTTAATTCTAATGAAAATACATTGATTTTTATCATTTGTATTGGAAACAACATTGTCATATGTCTTTTCTTGGATCTAAGTAATACGAAACCTTGCTCTGTAATTTGAAGTTAAAATCCTCAAAAATGGTATAATAGTGACTTTTTCACGTTTTTCATATAGTGTGATTTTACGTAAATATAATCATTTTTACCAATATTTCGATACAACTTCATGTTTTCTCACGATATGTGATTTGGCCTTCATATCTAAGAATTTCGCAAATTTTGCATTTTTAAGCAAGTTTCTTGCATTTTGTTTTGAACTAAAATCTTCGAATTTAGCAATATTTTGACGTTTATCATCCCCTTTTCCTTCATGTGATTTAAACAAAATATCATCGAATTATGCGATATTTTGCTGTTTTTCCACGTTTTTGTGAATTTTCAGGTTATTGTTATTAATTCATGAAATATACGATAAAAATGATGCAAACACATAATTGATTAGAAATTAACAATAAATACTTCATTTTCAATCAACTATTTGTTTCTCGTTAAAATACTGTGTAAGATATTGAAAACGGGAGAAGTTCTGTTTTTATTGCATGTATCAGTGTTTCAGCCGGATTAGAGCAGTTTTACGTGTACATCTTCCATCGGTAATATAAACGGAAAATCAGGAACATTTTAGTTAATTCTAATGAAAACACATTGATTTTTATCATTTGTATTGGAAACAACATTGTCATATGTCTTTTCTTGGATCTAAATAATACGAAACATTGCTCTGTAATTTGAAGTTGAAATCCTCAAATATGGTATAATAGTGACTTTTTCACGTTTTTCATATAGTGTGATTTTACGTAAATATATTCGTTTTTACCAATATTTCGATACTACTTCATGTTTTCTCACGATATGTGATTAGGCCTTCATATCTCTTAATTTCGCAAATTTTGCATTTTTAAGCATGTTTCTTGCATTTTGTTTTGTACTAAAAATCTTCGAATTTAGCAATATTTTGACGTTCATCATCCCCTTTTCCTTTATGTGATTTAAACAAAATATCTTCGAATTAGGCAATATTTTGCTATTTCTCCACGTTTTTTGTGAATTTTCAGTTAATTGTTATTAATTAAATATATATACGATAAATATGATGCAAACACATAATTGATTAGAAATTAACCTTAAATACTTTATTTTCAATCAACTATTTGTTTCTCGTTAAAATACTGAGTAAGATATTGAAAATGGGAGAAGTTCAGTTTTTATTACATATATCGACGTTTCAGCCGGATTAGAGCGATTTTACGTGTACATCTTCCATCGGTAATATAAACGGAAATTCAGGAACATTTTAGTTAATTCTAATGAAAACACATTGATTTTTATCATTTGTATTGGACACAACATTGTCATATGTCTTTTCATGGATCTAAATATTACGAAACCTTGCTCTGTAATTTGAAGTTAAAATCCTCAAATATGGTAAAATAGTGACTTTTTCACGTTTTTCATATAGTGTGATTTTACGTAAATATATTCGTTTTTACCAATATTTCGATACTACTTCATGTTTTCTCACGATATGTGATTTGGCCTTCATATATCTTAATTTCGCAAATTTTGCATTTTTAGGCAAGTTTCTTGCATTTTGTTTTGTACTAAAAATCTTCGAATTTAGCAATATTTTGACGTTTATCATCCCCTTTTCCCTTCTGTGATTTAAACAAAATATCATCGAATTAGGCAATATTTTGCTGTTTTTCCACGTTTTTGTGAATTTTCAGTTTATTGTTATTAATTCATTTAATATACGATAAAAATGACGCAAACACATAATTGATTAGAAATTAACCTTAAATACTTCATTTTCAATCAACTATTTGTTTCTCGTTAAAATACTGAGTAAGATATTGAAAGGGTAAAAGTTCGGTTTTTATTGCATATATCAACTTTTCAGCTGGATTAGAGCGGTTTTACATGTACATCTTCCATCGGTAAATTCGGCTCAAGCATCGAATTTGGAATGTTTGCGATATTTTGGAAACAGCATGGCGGGGTTTGGGCAAAATGTGACCGATCGCCGCTCAAAGTAATTGGCATATTTTCGGTATAAAATTTCGTGATTTCAAACTGCGAATACTTGCAGAGAGTCAGAATTTGTCCCCAAAATATAGCTCAAGCGTCGAATTTGGGATGTTTGCTATATTTTGAAAACTGCAGGGAGGGTTTGGGCAAAATGTGATCCATCGCCGCTCTCAGTAATTGGCATATTTTCAATTTAAAAAGATGAAATTTCAAACTGCGAATACGTGCAGAGAGCCCGAATTTAGCTTCAAAATATGGCTCAAGCGTCGAATTTGGGATGTTTGGGATATTTTGAAAACTGCAGGGGGGGATTGGGCAAAATATGACCTATCGCTGCTAGCAGGTATTGACATATTTTCGATATAAAATGTTGTAATTTCAAACTGCGAATATGTGCAGAGAGCCAGAATTTGGCTCCAAAATATGGCTCAATTGTCGAATTTGGGATGTTTGGGATAATTTAAAAACTGCAGAGAGGGTTTGTGCAAAATTTGATCCATCGCTGCTTTCAGTAATTGGCATATTTTCGGTATAAAAAGTCGTAATTTCAAACTGCGAATACAAGCAGAAAGACAAAATTTGGTTCCAAAATAATCCTCAAGGGTCGAATTTGGGATGTTTTCGATTTTTTAAAAACTGCTGGGAGGGTTTGGGTAAAATGTGATCCATCGCCGCTCTCAGTAATTGGCATATTTTCGGTATAAAAAGTCGTAATTTCAAAATGCGAATGCGTGCAGAGAGCCAGAATTTGGCTCCAAAATATGGCTCAATTGTCGAATTTGGGATGTTTGGGATAATTTAAAAACTGCAGAGAGGGTTTGGGCAAAATTGGGATGTTTTGGATATTTTGAAAACTGCAGGAGGGTTTAGGCAAAATGTGGTCCATCGCCGCTCTAAGTAATTGGCATATTTTCGGTATAAAAAATCTTAATGTAAAACTGCGAATACGTGCAGAGAGCCACAATTTAGCTCCAAAATTTGGCTCAAGGGTGGAATTTGGGATAATTGGGATATTTTGAAAACTGCAGGGGGTTTTGGGCAAAATGTGACCTTTCGCCGCTAACAGTAATTGGCATTATTTCGGGATAAAAAACTCGAAATTTCATACTGCTAATACGTGCAGAGAGCCACAATTTGGCTCCAAAATATGGCTCAAACGTCGAATTTAGGATGTTTTGGATATTTTGAAAACTGCAAGGAGGGTTTGGGCAAACAGTGATCCATCGCCGCTCTAAGTAATTGGCATATTTTCGGTATAAAATGTCCTAATTTTAACTGCGAATAAGTGCATAGAGCCAGAGTTTGCCTCCAAAATATAGCTCAAGGGTGAAATTTGGGATGTTTGGGATATTTTGAAAACTGCAGGGGGGTTTTTGGGCAAAATATGACCTTTCGCTGCTCACAGTAATTGGCATTATTTCGGCATAAAAAGTCAAAATTTCAAACAGCTAATACGTGCAGAGAGCCACATTTTGCTCCAAAATATTGCTCAAGCGTCGAATTTGGGATGTTTGGGATATTTTGAAAACTGCAGGTGGGGTTTAGACAAAATGTGACCTATCGCTGCTAGCAAGTATTGACATATTTTCGATATAAATTGTCGTAATTTCAAACTGCGAATATGTGCAGAGAGCAAGAATTTGGCTCCAAAATATGGCTCAAGGGTCTAATTTGGGATGTTTGGGATAATTATAAAACTGCAGAAGGGGTTTCGGCAAAATGTGATCCATCGCCGCTTTCAGTAATTGGCATATTTTCGGTATAAAAAGCCGTAATTTCATACTGCGAATACATGCAGAAAGCCAAAATTTGGCGCCAAAATATGGCTCAAGGGTCGAATTTGAGATGTTTGGGATATTTTGAAAACTGCAGGGAGTGCTTGGGCAAAATGTGATCCATCGCCGTACTCAGTAATTGGCATATTTTCGGTATAAAATGTTGTAAGTTCAAACTGCGAATACGTTCAGAGAGCAAAAATTTGGCATCAAAATATAGCTCATGGGTCGAAGTTAGGATGTTTGGTATATTTTGAAAACTACAGGGGGGTTTGTTCAAAATGTGACCAATCGTCGCTCTCAGTAATTGGCATATTTTCGGTATAAAATGAAATAATTTCAAACTGCGAATACGTGCAGAGAGCCCCAATTTGGCTCCAAAATATTGCTCAAGCGTCGAATTTGGGATGTTTTGGATATTTTGAAAACTGCAGGGAGGGTTTGGGCAAAATGTGATCCATCGCTGCTTTCAGTAATTGTCATGTTTTCGGTATAAAAAATCGTAATTTCATGCTGCGAATACGCGCAGAAAGGCTGAATTTGGCTCCAAAATAAGGCTCATGGGTCCAATTTGGGATGTTTGGGATATTTTGCAAACTGCAGGGGGGTTTGGGCAAAACGTGACCCATCGCTTCTTTCAGTAATTGTCACATTTTCAACCGTCAAATTTGGGATAATTGGGATAAAAATTCGTAATTTCAAACTGCGAATACGTGCAGAGAGCCAGAAATTAGATCCAAAATATGGCTCAAGGGTCGAATTTGGGATGTTTTGGATATTCTGAAAACTGCAAGGAGGGTTAAGGCAATATGTGATCCATCGCTTCTCTAAGTAATTGGCATATTTTCTGTATAAAAAATCCTAATGTAAAACTGCGAATACGTGCGGAGCGCCAGAATTTGGCTCCGAAATTTGGCTCAAGGGTGGAATTTGGGATAATTGGGATATTTTGAAAACTGCAGGGTGTTTTGGGCAAAATGCGACCTTTCGTAGCTCACAGTAATTGGCATTATTTCGGAATAAAAAGTCGAAATTTCAAAATGCTAATACGTGCAGAGAGCAACAGTTTGGCTCCAAAATATGGCTGAAGCGTCGAATTTGGGATGTTTTGGATATTTTGAAAATTGCTAGAAGGGATTGGGCAAAATGTTATCCATCGCCGCTCTCAAAAATTGGCATATTTTCGATATAAAATGTCATAATTTAAACTGCGAATACGTGCAGAGAGCCAGAATTTGCCTCCAAAATATGGCTCAAGGGTGGAATTTGGGATGTTTGGGATATTTTGAAAACTACAGGGGGTTTTGGGCAAAATATGACCCTTCGCCTCTCACAGTAATTGGCATTATTTCGGTAAAAAAAAGTAAAAATTTCAAAAAGCTAATACGTGCAGAGATCCACAATTTTGCTCCAAAATTCGGCTCAAGCGTCGAATTTGGAATGTTTGCGATATTTTGAAAACAGCATGGCGGGGTTTGGGCAAAATGTGACCGATCGCCGCTCAAAGTAATTGGCATATTTTCGGTATAAAAAGTCGTAATTTCAAACGGCGAATACGTGCAGAGAGCCAGAATTTTCCTCCAAAATATGCTCAAGCGTTGAATTTGGGATGTTTGGGATATTTTGAAAACTGCAGGGGGGATTTGGGCAAAATGTGATCTATCGCCGCTTTCAGTAATTGACATATTTTTGGTATAAACTATCGTAATTTTAAACTGCGAATATGTGCAGAGAGCCAGAATTTGGCTCCAAAATATGGCTGAAGGGTCGAATTTGGGATGTTTGGGATATTTTGAAAACTGCAGGGAGGACTTGGGCAAAATACGATCCACCGCCGCACTCAGTAATTGGCATATTTTTGGTATAAAATGTCCCAATTTCCAACTGCGAATACGTGCAGAAAGAGAGAGAATTTGGCTCAAAAATATAGCTCATGGGTCGAATTTGGGATGTTTGGGATATTTTGAAAACTGCAGGGGGGTTTTGGCAAAATGTGACCCATCGTCGCTCTCAGTAATTGGCATATTTTCGTAGAAAATGAAATAATTTCAAACTGCGAATACGTGCAGAGAGCCCGAATTTGGCTCCAAAATATGGCTCAAGCGTCGAATTTTGGATGTTTTGGATATTTTGAAAACTGCAGGGAAGATTTGGACAAAATGTGATCCATCGCCGCTTTCAGTAATTTTCATGTTTGCGTTATAAAAGTCGTAATTTCAAACTGCGAATACGCGCAGAGAGCCATTACACTCCCAACATTGTCATCATCACTATTACTCTCCCAACATAGTCCTCATGACTATTACTCTCCCAACATAGTCATCATGACTATTACTCTCCCAACATAGTCATAATGCCTATTACACTCCCAACATAGTCATCATGACTATTACACTCTAAACATAGTCATCATGACAATTACACTCCCAACATAGTCATTATTACTATTACACTCCGAACATCGTCATCTTGACTATAAAACCTCAACATAGTCATCATGACTATTACTCTCCCAACATAGTCATCATGGCTGTTACACTTCCAACATAGTCATCATGACTATTACTATCCCAACATAGTCTTCATGACTATTACTCTCCCAACTAAGTCATCATGACTATTACACTCCCAACATAATCATCATGACTATTACACTACCAACATAGTCATCATGACTATTACACTCCCAAAATAGTCATCATGACTATTACTCTCCCAACATAGTCATCATGACTATTACACTCCCAACATAGTCATCATGACTATTACACCTCCAAAATCTTCATCGTGATTATTACACTCCCAACATCGTCATCATCAGTATAAAACCTCAAAATAGCTATCATGTCAATTACACTCCCAATATCTTCATTATGACTATAAAACCTCAACATAGCCATCATGACAATTACACTCCCAACATAGTCATCATAACTATTACTCACCCAATATAGTCATCATGACTATTACACACCTAGCATAGTCATCATGACTATTACTCTCCCAACATCATGACTATTACTCTTCCAACATCGTCATCATGACCATAAGGCTCCCAACATTGTCATCATGACCATAACACTCCCAACATAGTCATCATGACCATAACACTCTCAACATAGTCATCATGACTATTACTCTTCCAACATTTTGACTATTACACATCCAACATAGTCATCATGACTATAACACTCTCAACAGTCATCATGGCTATTACACTGCCAATATAGTCATCATGACAATTACACTGTCAAAATAGTCGTCATGATTATTACACTACCAACATAATCATCATGACTATTACACTCCCAACATAGTCACCATGACTATTACACTCCCAACATAGTCATCATGACTATTACACCCCAACATCTTCATCGTGACTATTACACTCCTATCATAGTCATCATGACTGTTACTCTCCCAACATCGTCATCGTGACTATTACACTCCCAACATCGTCATCATAACTATAAAACCTCAACATAGCTATCATGACAATTGCACTCCCAACATAGTCATCATGACAATAAAACCTCAACATAGTCATCATGACAATTACACTCCCTATATAGTCATCATGACTATTGCTCTCAAGACATCGTCATCATTACTATAAAACCTCAACATTGTCATCATGACAATTACACTCCCAACATAGTCATCATGACTATTACTCTTCCAACATAGTCATCATGACTATTTCACTCCCAACATAGCCATCATGACTATTACACTTCCATTATAGTCATCATGACTATTACTCTCCAAACATCGTCATCATGACTATTACTCTCCCAACATCATGACTATTTCTCTCCCAACATCATGACTATTACTCTCCTAACATCAAGACTATTACTCTCCCAACATCAAGACTATTACTCTCCCAACATCATGACTATTACTCTCACAACATCATGACTATTACTCTCTCAACATCATGACTATTACACTCCCAACATCGTCATCATGACTATGAAACCTCAACATAATCATCATGACTATGACTCTCCCAACATAGTCATCATGACTTTTACACTCCCAACATAGTCATCATGACTATTACTCTCCCAACATAGTCATTATGACAATTACACTCCCAACATAGACAGCATGACTATTACACTCCCAACATTGTCATCATGACTATTACACTCCCAACATTGTCATCATGACTATTACTCTCCCAATATAGTCATCATGACTATTACACTCCCAACATAGTCATCATGACTGTTACACTCCGAACATTGTCATCACGACTATTACACTCCCAACATAGTCATCATGACAATTTCACTCCCAATATAGTCATCATGACTATTACACTCCCAACATCGTCATCATGACTATAAAACCTCAACATAGTCATCATGACTATTACTCTCCCAACATAGTCATCATGATTATTACACTCCCAACATAGTCACAATGACTATTATACTCCAAACATAGTCATCGTGACTATTACACTCCCAACATAGTCATCATGACTATTACACCCCCAACATCTTCATCGTGACTATTACACTCCCAACATCGTCATCATGACTATAAAACCTCAACATAGCCATCATGACAATTACACTCCCAACATAGTCATCATTACTATAAAACCTCAAAATGGTCATCATGACAATTACACTACTAACATAGACAGCATGACTATTACACTCCCAACATTGTCATCATGACTATTACTCTCCCAACATAGTCATCATGACAATTACACTCCCAACATAGACAGCATGACAATTACACTTTCAACATTGTCATCATGACTATTGCACTCCCAACATTGTCATCATGACTATTACTCTCCCAATATAGTCATCATGACTATTACACTCCCAACATAGTCATAATGACTATTACACTCCGAACATTGTCATCACGACTATTACACTCCCAACATAGTCATCATGACAACTTCACTCCCAATATAGTCATCATGACTATTACACTCCCAACATCGTCATCATGACTATAAAACCTCAACATAGTCATCATGACTATTACTCTCCCAACACAGTCATCATGAGTATTATACTCCCAAGATAGTCATCATGACTATTACTCTCCCAACATAGTCATCATGACTATTACACCCACAACATCTTCATCGTGATTATTACACTCCCAACATCGTCATCATGACTATAAAACCTCAACATAGCCATCATGACAATTACACTCCCAACATAGTCATCATGACTATAAAACCTGAAAATGGTCATCATGACAATTACACTCCTAACATAGTCATCATGACTTACTCTCCCAACATCGTCATCATGACTATAAAACCTCAACATTTTCATCATGACAATTGCACTCCCAACATAGTCATCATGACTATAAAACCTGAAAATGGTCATCATGACAATTACACTCCTAACATAGTCATCATGACTTACTCCCCCAACATCGTCATCATGACTATAAAACCTCAACATTTTCATCATGACAATTGCACTCCCAACATAGTCATCATGACCATTACTCTCCTAACATAGTCATCATGACTATTACACCCCCAACATAGTCATCATGACCATAACACCCCCAACATAGTCTTCATGACTATTTCTCTCCCAACTTCATGACTTTTACACGTCCAACATAGTCATCATGACTATTGCACTGCCAATTTAGTCATTATGACAATTACACTGCCAACATAGTCGTCATGAATATTACACTACCAACTTAGTCATCATGACTATTGCACTCCCAACATAGTCATCATGACTATTACACTCCCAACATAGTCATAATGACTATTACACTCCCAACATAGGCATCATGTCTATTACACTCCCATCATAGCCATCATGACTATTACTCTCCCAACATCTTCATCGTGACTATTACACTCCCAACATCGTCATCATGACTATAAAACCTCAACATAGCCATCATGACAATTACACTCCCAACATAGTCATCATTACTATAAAACCTCAAAATGGTCATCATGACAATTACACTACTAACATAGACAGCATGACTATTACACTCCCAACATTGTCATCATGACTATTACACTCCCAACATTGTCATCATGACTATTACTCTCCCAATATAGTCATCATGACTATTACACTCCAACATAGTCATCATGACTACTACACTCCCAACATTGTCATCACGACTATTACACTCCCAACATAGTCACAATGACTATTACACTCCCAATATAATCATCATGACTATTACACTCCCAACATCGTCATCATGACTATAAAACCTCAACATAGTCATCATGACTATTACTCTCCCAACATAGTCATCATGAGTATTATACTCTCAACATCGTCATCATGACTATTACTCTCCCAACATAGTCATCATGATTATTACACTCCCAACATAGTCACAATGACTATTACACTCCCAACATAGTGATCGTAACTATTACACTCCCAACATAGTCATCATGACTATTACACCCCCAACATCTTCATCGTGACTATTACACTCCCAACATCGTCATCATGACTATAAAACCTCAACATAGCTATCATGACAATTACATTCCCAACATAGTCATCATGACTATAAAACCTCTAAATGGTCATCATGACAATTACACTCCCAACATAGTCATCATGACTATTACTCTCCCAACATAGTCATCATGAATATTACACTTCCATTATAGTCATCATGACTATTACTCTCCAAACATCGTCATCATGACTATTACTCTCCCAACATCATGACTATTACTCTCCCAACATCAAGACTACTACTCTCCCAACATCATGACTATTACACTCCCAACATCATGACTATTACTCTCACAACATCATGATTATTACTCTCTCAACATCATGACTATTACACTCCCAGCATCGTCATCATGACTATGAAACCTCAACATAATCATCATGACTATGACTCTCCCAACATAGTCATCATGACTATGACTCTCCCAACATAGTCATCATGACTTTTACACTCCCAACATAGTCATCATGACTATTACTCTCCCAACATAGTCATCATGACAATTACACTCCCAACATAGACAGCATGACAATTACACTTTCAACATTGTCATCATGACTATTGCACTCCCAACATTGTCATCATGACTATTACTCTCCCAATATAGTCATCATGACTATTACACTCCCAACATAGTCATAATGACTATTACACTCCGAACATTGTCATCACGACTATTACACTCCCAACATAGTCATCATGACAACTTCACTCCCAATATAGTCATCATGACTATTACACTCCCAACATCGTCAGCATGACTATAAAACCTCAACATAGTCATCATGACTATTACTCTCCCAACACAGTCATCATGTGTATTATACTCCCAAGATAGTCATCATGACTATTACTCTCCCAACATAGTCATCATGACTATTACTCTCCCAACATAGTCATTATGACAATTACACTCCCAACATAGACAGCATGACTATTACACTCCCAACATTGTCATCATGACTATTACACTCCCAACATTGTCATCATGACTATTACTCTCCCAATATAGTCATCATGACTATTACACTCCCAACATAGTCATCATGACTGTTACACTCCGAACATTGTCATCACGACTATTACACTCCCAACATAGTCATCATGACAATTTCACTCCCAATATAGTCATCATGACTATTACACTCCCAACATCGTCATCATGACTATAAAACCTCAACATAGTCATCATGACTATTACTCTCCCAACATAGTCATCATGATTATTACACTCCCAACATAGTCACAATGACTATTATACTCCAAACATAGTCATCGTGACTATTACACTCCCAACATAGTCATCATGACTATTACACCCCCAACATCTTCATCGTGACTATTACACTCCCAACATCGTCATCATGACTATAAAACCTCAACATAGCCATCATGACAATTACACTCCCAACATAGTCATCATTACTATAAAACCTCAAAATGGTCATCATGACAATTACACTACTAACATAGACAGCATGACTATTACACTCCCAACATTGTCATCATGACTATTACTCTCCCAACATAGTCATCATGACAATTACACTCCCAACATAGACAGCATGACAATTACACTTTCAACATTGTCATCATGACTATTGCACTCCCAACATTGTCATCATGACTATTACTCTCCCAATATAGTCATCATGACTATTACACTCCCAACATAGTCATAATGACTATTACACTCCGAACATTGTCATCACGACTATTACACTCCCAACATAGTCATCATGACAACTTCACTCCCAATATAGTCATCATGACTATTACACTCCCAACATCGTCATCATGACTATAAAACCTCAACATAGTCATCATGACTATTACTCTCCCAACACAGTCATCATGAGTATTATACTCCCAAGATAGTCATCATGACTATTACTCTCCCAACATAGTCATCATGACTATTACACCCACAACATCTTCATCGTGACTATTACACTCCCAACATCGTCATCATGACTATAAAACCTCAACATAGCCATCATGACAATTACACTCCCAACATAGTCATCATGACTATAAATCCTGAAAATGGTCATCATGACAATTACACTCCTAACATAGTCATCATGACTTACTCTCCCAACATCGTCATCATGACTATAAAACCTCAACATTTTCATCATGACAATTGCACTCCCAACATAGTCATCATGACTATAAAACCTGAAAATGGTCATCATGACAATTAAACTCCTAACATAGTCATCATGACTTACTCTCCCAACATCGTCATCATGACTATAAAACCTCAACATTTTCATCATGACAATTGCACTCCCAACATAGTCATCATGACCATTACTCTCCTAACATAGTCATCATGACTATTACACCCCCAACATAGTCATCATGACCATAACACCCCCAACATAGTCTTCATGACTATTTCTCTCCCAACTTCATGACTTTTACACGTCCAACATAGTCATCATGACTATTACACTGCCAATTTAGTCATTATGACAATTACACTGCCAACATAGTCGTCATGAATATTACACTACCAACTTAGTCATCATGACTATTGCACTCCCAACATAGTCATCATGACTATTACACTCCCAACTTAGTCATAATGACTATTACACTCCCAACATAGGCATCATGTCTATTACACTCCCATCATAGCCATCATGACTATTACTCTCCCAACATCTTCATCGTGACTATTACACTCCCAACATCGTCATCATGACTATAAAACCTCAACATAGCCATCATGACAATTACACTCCCAACATAGTCATCATTACTATAAAACCTCAAAATGGTCATCATGACAATTACACTACTAACATAGACAGCATGACTATTACACTCCCAACATTGTCATCATGACTATTACACTCCTAACATTGTCATCATGACTATTACTCTCCCAATATAGTCATCATGACTATTACACCCCAACATAGTCATCATGACTACTACACTCCCAACATTGTCATCACGACTATTACACTCCCAACATAGTCACAATGACTATTACACTCCCAATATAATCATCATGACTATTACACTCCCAACATCGTCATCATGACTATAAAACCTCAACATAGTCATCATGACTATTACTCTCCCAACATAGTCATCATGAGTATTATACTCTCAACATCGTCATCATGACTATTACTCTCCCAACATAGTCATCATGATTATTACACTCCCAACATAGTCACAATGACTATTACACTCCCAACATAGTGATCGTAACTATTACACTCCCAACATAGTCATCATGACTATTACACCCCCAACATCTTCATCGTGACTATTACACTCCCAACATCGTCATCATGACTATAAAACCTCAACATAGCTATCATGACAATTACATTCCCAACATAGTCATCATGACTATAAAACCTCTAAATGGTCATCATGACAATTACACTCCCAACATAGTCATCATGACTATTACTCTCCCAACATAGTCATCATGAATATTACACTTCCATTATAGTCATCATGACTATTACTCTCCAAACATCGTCATCATGACTATTACTCTCCCAACATCATGACTATTTCTCTCCCATCATCATGACTATTACTCTCCTAACATCAAGACTACTACTCTCCCAACATCATGACTATTACACTCCCAACATCATGACTATTACTCTCACAACATCATGATTATTACTCTCTCAACATCATGACTATTACACTCCCAACATCGTCATCATGACTATGAAACCTCAACATAATCATCATGACTATGACTCTCCCAACATAGTCATCATGACTATGACTCTCCCAACATAGTCATCATGACTTTTACACTCCCAACATAGTCATCATGACTATTACTCTCCCAACATAGTCATCATGACAATTACACTCCCAACATAGACAGCATGACAATTACACTTTCAACATTGTCATCATGACTATTGCACTCCCAACATTGTCATCATGACTATTACTCTCCCAATATAGTCATCATGACTATTACACTCCCAACATAGTCATAATGACTATTACACTCCGAACATTGTCATCACGACTATTACACTCCCAACATAGTCATCATGACAACTTCACTCCCAATATAGTCATCATGACTATTACACTCCCAACATCGTCAGCATGACTATAAAACCTCAACATAGTCATCATGACTATTACTCTCCCAACACAGTCATCATGAGTATTATACTCCCAAGATAGTCATCATGACTATTACTCTCCCAACATAGTCATCATGACTATTACACCCACAACATCTTCATCGTGACTATTACACTCCCAACATCGTCATCATGACTATAAAACCTCAACATAGCCATCATGACAATTACACTCCCAACATAGTCATCATGACTATAAAACCTGAAAATGGTCATCATGACAATTACACTCCTAACATAGTCATCATGACAATTACACTCCTAACATAGTCATCATGACTTACTCTCCCAACATCGTCATCATGACTATAAAACCTCAACATTTTCATCATGACAATTGCACTCCCAACATAGTCATCATGACTATAAAACCTGAAAATGGTCATCATGACAATTACACTCCTAACATAGTCATCATGACTTACTCTCCCAACATCGTCATCATGACTATAAAACCTCAACATTTTCATCATGACAATTGCACTCCCAACATAGTCATCATGACCATTACTCTCCTAACATAGTCATCATGACTATTACACCCCCAACATAGTCATCATGACCATAACACCCCCAACATAGTCTTCATGACTATTTCTCTCCCAACTTCATGACTTTTACACGTCCAACATAGTCATCATGACTATTACACTGCCAATTTAGTCATTATGACAATTACACTGCCAACATAGTCGTCATGAATATTACACTACCAACTTAGTCATCATGACTATTGCACTCCCAACATAGTCATCATGACTATTACACTCCCAACATAGTCATAATGACTATTACACTCCCAACATAGGCATCATGTCTATTACACTCCCATCATAGCCATCATGACTATTACTCTCCCAACATCTTCATCGTGACTATTACACTCCCAACATCGTCACCATGACTATAGAACCTCAAAATAGCCATCATGACAATTACACTTCCAACATAGTCATCATGACTATTAAACCTCTACATAGTCGTCTTGACAATTACACTCAATACATAGTCATCATGACTATTACTCTCCAGACATCGTCATCATGACTATAAAACCTCAACATAATCAACGTGACCATTACACTCCCAACATCGTCATCATGACTATTTCTCTCCCAACATGATGACTATTACTCTCCCAACATCATGACTGTTACTCTCCCAACATCAAGACTATTACTCTCCCAACATCATGACTATTACTCTCCCAACATCATGACTATTAACTCCCATCATAGTCATCATGACTATTACACTCCCAACATTGTCATCATGCCCATAACACTCCCAACATAGTCATTATGACCATAACACTTCCAACATAGTCATCATGACCATAACACTCCCAACATAGTCATCATGACTATTAATCTCCGAACATTGTCATTATGACTATTACTCTCCCAACATCATGACTATTACACTTCCAACACAGTCATCATGACTATTTCACTGCCAACGTAGTCATCATGACAATTACACTGCCAACATAATCATCATGATAATTACACTGCCAACATAATCATGATTTTTACACTACCAACTTAGTCTTCATGACTATTATACTCCCAACATTGTCATCATGACTATTACACTCCCAACCTAGTCATCATGACTAATACTTCTCAGTATAGTTATTATGAGTATTACACTCCCAACATAATCATGATGACTATTCCAACATGGTAATGCCTTCCCAGCATCATCATCGGTACAAATAGCAAAAAAAAGGATTATGTACTGTAGTTCGTGTAACACCATCACCACCACTACTTGCGGGTTATTCATGCCCGAGCCACCTCTTGGGTGGCTTAATCTTCATCAATCTTCACCACCACTATCATTAATCCCCCCCCCTTCCCTTACCGACCATCACCATTTAAACCATCACAACCTAAACCACTATTCTCACCCATAGCCTCGCACAATGACGGGTTAGTATTGCTATATTGCCAGTTAACTATATTTTGTGTTATCTAGGATATAATTATGGCTAATAATGCTGGATGGTATGGCTAGGTCGTAATCATAATAATTATATTCTGACGTGGCCAAGTAAGTAGAGCGACGGGAATCTAGTCCCCCCCTAATATTGAAAAAATGAGGTGTCTTCCAGTGACAGTCTGCGTCTCCTCGGGCTCTCCCAGGGTGTTTGAAGTATACACAATGAGGCCTGGGGAGTGGGAGAGGTGTACTGCAGTTGAGCAGCAATACACAGTACTCGACGGACAGAAACAACTTGCTGCCCACGCCCTCGGCAAACGTCAGACAAAGGTATCACACCGTAAAAATAAGGACAAAAAAGATGAAGTAAAAGAGCGCCGCCAGAGAATGGTGAGGATTACACTGGATAACGGGAAGGTTCCCCCACGCCACCCTCCTCCCACCAGCGCCATCGTCTCCCACTGAACACTGCTAGAATGAAGGATTAATATTATTTAATTTAATTTAATTTATTTTAATTTTAAAGTGGACTGCTTTTTAATATTTAACCTGTCAGGTGTTTATCCATACACGTAGCGAAGCTTTAACTGTACATATAGCTTATGCAACAATTGGTGGTTATAAATAAACTACAGCATAATGTGTGTTAGTTTTATTGTAACAGTTTAATGGGTTAGTATAACTGGGAAAAAGAGCCTGTTGAAGAAACCAGAGCATGCAAGGTGTCTGGGGTATCTTGTAGGTGGTACAGCTCTCTTCGACTTCTCATGGATAACAAGCTTACCAGCCAACAAGTTAGGCTATAACATTTGCACAAACATGTAAATTACAGGTGTGACACATGAAAAGAAAAGTGTAATAATAATAATAATAATAATAATAATAATAATAATAATAATAATAATAATAATAATAATAATAATAATAATAATAATAATAATAATAATAATAATAATAATATTAATAATAATAATAATAATAATGAGGCTTACTCTTTGTTTGGGATTGATCCACATCGTAACAGCAATGATTGATCCACTACATAACAGCATTGAACTACATAATAGTGTAGGACTGGACGGTAGAGCGACGGTCTCGCTTCTTGCAGGTCAGCGTTCAATCCTTGACCGTCCAAGAATGAGACCTGTACTGCCTTACGCCATCATCAATGACCGCTGTATGCCCCTACACCATTACAATGACCACTGTACTGCCTTACACCATCAACAATGACCCCTTTTCCTATATGTGATATAAACAAATTATCATCGAATTAGGCAATATTTTGCTGTTTTTCCACGTTTTTGTGAATTTTCAGTTTATTGTTATTAATTCAATAAATATACGATAAAAATGATGCAAACACATAATTGATTAGAAATTAACCTTAAATACTTCATTTATTTAACATTTTAGTTAATTCTAATGAAAACACATTGATTTTTATCATTTGTATTGGAAACAACATTGTCACATGTCTTTTCTTGGATCTAAATAATACGAAACCTTGCTCTATAATTTGAAGTTAAAATCCTCAAATATGGTAAAATAGTGACTTTTTCACGTGTTTCAATTTTTTATTTTTATCATTTGGATTGGAATGATAAAATGTGTTTCGCATTATCATATGTCTTTTCTTGGATCTAAATAATACGAAACCTCGCTCTATGATTTGAAGTTAAAATACTCAAATATGGTAAAATAGTTACTTTTTTCACGTTTTTCATGTAGTGTGATTATACGTAAATATATTCGTTTTTACCAATATTTCGATTCTACTTCATGTTTTCTCAAGATATGTGATTTGGCCTTCATATCTCAGAATTTTGCAAATTTTGCATTTTTAAGCAAGTTTCTTGCATTTTGTTTTGTACTAAAAATTGTCGAATTTAGCAATATTTTGACGTTTATCAATCCCCTTTTCCTTTATGTGACTATTTCACTCCCAACATAGTCATCATGACTATTACACTTCCATTATAGTCATCATGACTATTACTCTCCAAACATCGTCATCATGACTATTACTCTCCCAACATCATGACTATTTCTCTCCCAACATCATGACTATTACTCTCCTAACATCAAGACTACTACTCTCCCAACATCAAGACTATTACTCTCCCAACATCATGACTATTACTCTCACAACATCATGACTATTACTCTCTCAACATCATGACTATTACACTCCCAACATCGTCATCATGATTATGAAACCTCAACATAATCATCATGACTATGACTCTCCCAACATAGTCATCATGACTTTTACACTCCCAACATAGTCATCATGACTATTACTCTCCCAACATAGTCATCATGACAATTACACTCCCAACATAGACAGCATGACTATTACACTCCCAACATTGTCATCATGACTATTACACTCCCAACATTGTCATCATGACTATTACTCTCCCAATATAGTCATCATGACTATTACACTCCCAACATAGTTATCATTACTATTACACTCCGGACATTGTCATCACGACTATTACACTCCCAACATAGTCATCATGACAATTTCACTCCCAATATAGTCATCATGACTATTACACTCCCAACATCGTCATCATGACTATAAAACCTCAACATAGTCATCATGACTATTACTCTCCCAACATAGTCATCATGATTATTACACTCCCAACATAGTCACAATGACTATTATACTCCAAACATAGGCATCGTGACTATTACACTCCCACCATTGTCATCATGACTATTACACCCCCAACATCTTCATCGTGACTATTACACTCCCAACATCGTCATCATGACTATTAAACCTCAACATAGCCATCATGACAATTACACTCCCAACATAGTCATCATTACTATAAAACCTCAAAATGGTCATCATGACAATTACACTACCAACATAGCCAGCATGACTATTACGCTCCCAACATTGTCATCATGACTATTACACTCCCAACATTGTCATCATGACTATTACTCTCCCAATATAGTCATTATGTCTATTACACTCCAACATAGTCATCATGACTATTACACTCCCAACAATGTCATCACGACTATTACACTCCCAACATAGTCACAATGACTATTACACTCCCAATATAGTCATCATGACTATTACACTCCCAACATCGTCATCATGACTATAAACCCACAACATAGTCATCATGACTATTACTCTCCCAACATAGTCATCATGAGTATTATACTCTCAACATCGTCATCATGACTATTACTCTCCCAACATAGTCATCATGATTATCACACTCCCAACATAGTCACAATGACTATTACACTCCCAACATAGTGATCGTGACTATTACACTCCCAACATAGTCATCATGACTATTACACCCCCAACATCTTCATCGTGACTATTACACTCCCAACATAGACAGCATGACTATTACACTCCCAACATTGTCATCATGACTATTACACTCCCAACATTGTCATCATGACTATTACTCTCCCAATATAGTCATCATGACTATTACACTCCCAACATAGTTATCATTACTATTACACTCCGGACATTGTCATCACGACTATTACACTCCCAACATAGTCATCATGACAATTTCACTCCCAATATAGTCATCATGACTATTACACTCCCAACATCGTCATCATGACTATAAAACCTCAACATAGTCATCATGACTATTACTCTCCCAACATAGTCATCATGATTATTACACTCCCAACATAGTCACAATGACTATTATACTCCAAACATAGTCATCGTGACTATTACACTCCCAACATTGTCATCATGACTATTACACCCCCAACATCTTCATCGTGACTATTACACTCCCAACATCGTCATCATGACTATAAAACCTCAACATAGCCATCATGACAATTACACTCCCAACATAGTCATCATTACTATAAAACCTCAAAATAGTCATCATGACAATTACACTACCAACATAGCCAGCATGACTATTACACTCCCAACATTGTCATCACGACTATTACACTCCCAACATAGTCACAATGACTATTACACTCCCAATATAGTCATCATGACTATTACACTCCCAACATCGTCATCATGACTATAAACCCTCAACATAGTCATCATGACTATTACTCTCCCAACATAGTCATTATGAGTATTATACTCTCAACATCGTCATCATGACTATTACTCTCCCAACATAGTCATCATGATTATCACACTCCCAACATAGTCACAATGACTATTACACTCCCAACATAGTGATCGTGACTATTACACTCCCAACATAGTCATCATGACTATTACACCCCCAACATCTTCATCGTGACTATTACACTCCCAACATCGTCATCATGACTATAAAACCTCAACATAGCTATCATGACAATTACATTCCCAACATAGTCATCATGACTATAAAACCTCTAAATGGTCATCATGACAATTACACTCCCAACATAGTCATCATGACTATTACTCTCCCAACATAGTCATCAAAAATATTTCACTCCCAACATAGTCATCATGACTATTACACTTCCATTATAGTCATCATGACTATTACTCTCCAAACATAGTCATCATGACAATTACACTCCCAACATAGACAGCATGACTATTACACTCCCAACAATGTCATCATGACTATTACACTCCCAACATTGTCATCATGACTATTACTCTCCCAATATAGTCATCATGACTATTACACTCCCAACATAGTCATCATGACTATTACACCCCCAACATCTTCATCGTGACTATTACACTCCCAACATCGTCATCATGACTATAAAACCTCAACATAGCTATCATGACAATTACATTCCCAACATAGTCATCATGACTATAAAACCTCTAAATGGTCATCATGACAATTACACTCCCAACATAGTCATCATGACTATTACTCTCCCAACATAGTCATCATGAATATTTCACTCCCAACATAGTCATCATGACTATTACACTTCCATTATAGTCATCATGACTATTACTCTCCAAACATCGTCATCATGACTATTACTCTCCCAACATCATGACTATTTCTCTCCCAACATCATGACTATTACTCTCCTAACATCAAGACTACTACTCTCCCAACATCATGACTATTACACTCCCAACATCATGACTATTACTCTCACAACATCATGACTATTACTTTCTCAACATCATGACTATTACACTCCCAACATCGTCATCATGACTATGAAACCTCAACATAATCATCATGACTATGACTCTCCCATCATAGTCATCATGACTATGACTCTCCCAACATAGTCATCATGACTTTTACACTCCCAACATAGTCATCATGACTATTACTCTCCCAACATAGTCATCATGACAATTACACTCCCAACATAGACAGCATGACTATTACACTTTCAACATTGTCATCATGACTATTACACTCCCAACATTGTCATTATGACTATTACTCTCCCAATATAGTCATCATGACTATTACACTCTCAACATAGTCATAATGACTATTACACTCCGAACATTGTCATCACGACTATTACACTCCCAACATAGTCATCATGACAACTTCACTCCCAATATAGTCATCATGACTATTACACTCCCAACATCGTCATCATGACTATAAAACCTCAACATAGTCATCATGACTATTACTCTCCCAACACAGTCATCATGAGTATTATACTCCCAACATAGTCATCATGACTATTACTCTCCCAACATAGTCATCATGACTATTACACCCCCAACATCTTCATCGTGACTATTACACTCCCAACATCGTCATCATGACTATAAAACCTCAACATAGCCATCATGACAATTACACGTCAAATTTGACGTGTAATTTTCATAGTCATGATGACTATGAAAATTTCATAGTCATGATGACGATGTTGGGAGTGTAATAGTCATGATGTTGAGAAAGTAATAGTCATGATGTTGTGAGAGTAATAGTCATGATGTTAGGAGTGTAATAGTCATGATGTTGGGAGAGTAGTAGTCTTGATGTTAGGAGAGTAATAGTCATGATGTTGGGAGAGAAATAGTCATGATGTTGGGAGAGTAATAGTCATGATGACGATGTTTGGAGAGTAATAGTCATGATGACTATAATGGAAGTGTAATAGTCATGATGACTATGTTGGGAGTGAAATATTCATGATTATGTTGGGAGAGTAATAGTCATGATGACTATGTTGGGAGTGTAATTGTCATGATGACCATTTAGAGGTTTTATAGTCATGATGACTATGTTGGGAATGTAATTGTCATGATAGCTATGTTGAGGTTTTATAGTCATGATGACGATGTTGGGAGTGTAATAGTCACGATGAAGATGTTGGGGGTGTAATAGTCATGATGACTATGTTGGGAGTGTAATAGTCATGATGACTATATTGGGAGAGTAATAGTCATGATGACAATGTTGGGAGTGTAATAGTCATGATGACATTGTTGGGAGTGTAATAGTCATGCTGTCTATGTTGGGAGTGTAATTGTCATGATGACTATGTTTGGAGAGTAATAGTCATGATGACTATAATGGAAGTGTAATAGTCATGATGACTATGTTGGGAGTGAAATATTTATGATGACTATGTTGGGAGAGTAATAGTCATGATGACTATGTTGGGAGTGTAATTGTCATAATGACCATTTAGAGGTTTTATAGTCATGATGACTATGTTGGGAATGTAATTGTCATGATAGCTATGTTGAGGTTTTATAGTCATGATGACGATGTTGGGAGTGTAATAGTCACGATGAAGATGTTGGGGGTGTAATAGTCATGATGACTATGTTGGGAGTGTAATAGTCACGATCACTATGTTGGGAGTGTAATAGTCATTGTGACTATGTTGGGAGTGTGATAATCATGATGACTATGTTGGGAGAGTAATAGTCATGATGACGATGTTGAGAGTATAATACTCATGATGACTATGTTGGGAGAGTAATAGTCATGATGACTATGTTGTGGGTTTATAGTCATGATGACGATGTTGGGAGTGTAATAGTCATGATGACTATATTGGGAGTGTAATAGTCATTGTGACTATGTTGGGAGTGTAATAGTCGTGATGACATTGTTGGGAGTGTAATAGTCATGATGACTATGTTGGAGTGTAATAGACATGATGACTATATTGGGAGAGTAATAGTCATGATGACAATGTTGGGAGTGTAATAGTCATGATGACAATGTTGGGAGCGTAATAGTCATGCTGGCTATGTTGGTAGTGTAATTGTCATGATGACCATTTTGAGGTTTTATAGTAATGATGACTATGTTGGGAGTGTAATTATCATGATGGCTATGTTGAGGTTTTATAGTCATGATGACGATGTTGGGAGTGTAATAGTCACGATGAAGATGTTGGGGGTGTAATAGTCATGATGACAATGTTGGGAGTGTAATAGTCACGATGACTATGTTTGGAGTATAATAGTCATTGTGACTATGTTGGGAGTGTAATAATCATGATGACTATGTTGGGAGAGTAATAGTCATGATGACTATGTTGAGGTTTTATAGTCATGATGACGATGTTGGGAGTGTAATAGTCATGATGACTATATTGGGAGTGAAATTGTCATGATGACTATGTTGGGAGTGTAATAGTCGTGATGACGATGTCCGGAGTGTAATAGTAATGATAACTATGTTGGGAGTGTAATAGTCATGATGACTATATTGGGAGAGTAATAGTCATGATGACAATGTTGGGAGTGTAATAGTCATGATGACAATGTTGGGAGTGTAATAGTCATGCTGTCTATGTTGGGAGTGTAATTGTCATGATGACTATGTTGGGAGAGTAATAGTCATGATGACTATGTTGGGAGTGTAAAAGTCATGATGACTGTGTTGGGAGAGTCATAGTCATGATGATTATGTTGAGGTTTCATAATCATGATGACGATGTTGGGAGTGTAATAGTCATGATGTTGAGAGAGTAATAGTCATGATGTTGTGAGAGTAATAGTCATGATGTTGGGAGAGTAATAGTCTTGATGTTGGGAGAGTAGTAGTCTTGATGTTAGGAGAGTAATAGTCATGATGTTGGGAGAGAAATAGTCATGATGTTGGGAGAGTAATAGTCATGATGACGATGTTTGGAGAGTAATAGTCATGATGACTATAATGGAAGTGTAATAGTCATGATGACTATGTTGGGAGTGAAATAGTCACATAAAGGAAAAGGGGATTGATAAACGTCAAAATATTGCTAAATTCGACAATTTTTAGTACAAAACAAAATGCAAGAAACTTGCTTAAAAATGCAAAATTTGCAAAATTCTGAGATATGAAGGCCAAATCACATATCTTGAGAAAACATGAATTAGAATCGAAATATTGGTAAAAACGAATATATTTACGTATAATCACACTACATGAAAAACGTGAAAAAAGTAACTATTTTACCATATTTGAGTATTTTAACTTCAAATCATAGAGCGAGGTTTCGTATTATTTAGATCCAAGAAAAGACCTATGATAATGCGAAACACATTTTATCATTCCAATCCAAATGATAAAAATAAAAAATTGAAACACGTGAAAAAGTCACTATTTTACCATATTTGAGGATTTTAACTTCAAATTATAGAGCAAGGTTTCGTATTATTTAGATCCAAGAAAAGACATGTGACAATGTTGTTTCCAATACAAATGATAAAAATCAATGTGTTTTCATTAGAATTAACTAAAATGTTAAATAAATGAAGTATTTAAGGTTAATTTCTAATCAATTATGTGTTTGCATCATTTTTATCGTATATTTATTGAATTAATAACAATAAACTGAAAATTCACAAAAACGTGGAAAAACAGCAAAATATTGCCTAATTCGATGATAATTTGTTTATATCACATATAGGAAAAGGGGTCATTGTTGATGGTGTAAGGCAGTACAGTGGTCATTGTAATGGTGTAGGGGCATACAGCGGTCATTGATGATGGCGTAAGGCAGTACAGGTCTCATTCTTGGACGGTCAAGGATTGAACGCTGACCTGCAAGAAGCGAGACCGTCGCTCTACCGTCCAGTCCTACACTATTATGTAGTTCAATGCTGTTATGTAGTGGATCAATCATTGCTGTTACGATGTGGATCAATCCCAAACAAAGAGTAAGCCTCATTATTATTATTATTATTATTAATATTATTATTATTATTATTATAATTATTATTATTATTATTATTATTATTATTATTATTATTATTATTATTATTATTATTATTATTATTATTACACTTTTCTTTTCATGTGTCACACCTGTACTTTACATGTTTGTGCAAATGTTATAGCCTAACTTGTTGGCTGGTAAGCTTGTTATCCATGAGAAGTCAAAGAGAGCTGTACCACCTACAAGATACCCCAGACACCTTGCATGCTCTGGTTTCTTCAACAGGCTCTTTTTCCCAGTTACACTAACCCATTAAACTGTTACAATAAAACTAACACACATTATGCTGTAGTTTATTTATAACCACCAATTGTTGCATAAGCTATATGTACAGTTAAAGCTTCGCTACGTGTATGGATAAACACCTGACAGGTTAAATATTAAAAAGCAGTCCACTTTAAAATTAAAATAAATTAAATTAAATTAAATAATATTAATCCTTCATTCTAGCAGTGTTCAGTGGGAGACGATGGCGCGGGTGGGAGGAGGGTGGCGTGGGGGAACCTTCCCGTTATCCAGTGTAATCCTCACCATTCTCTGGCGGCGCTCTTTTACTTCATCTTTTTTGTCCTTATTTTTACGGTGTGATACCTTTGTCTGACGTTTGCCGAGGGCGTGGGCAGCAAGTTGTTTCTGTGCGTCGAGTACTGTGTATTGCTGCTCAACTGCAGTACACCTCTCCCACTCCCCAGGCCTCATTGTGTATACTTCAAACACCCTGGGAGAGCCCGAGGAGACGCAGACTGTCACTGGAAGACACCTCATTTTTTCAATATTAGGGGGGGGACTAGATTCCCGTCGCTCTACTTACTTGGCCACGTCAGAGTATAATTATTATGATTACGACCTAGCCATACCATCCAGCATTATTAGCCATAATTATATCCTAGATAACACAAAATATAGTTAACTGGCAATATAGCAATACTAACCCGTCATTGTGCGAGGCTATGGGTGAGAATAGTGGTTTAGGTTGTGATGGTTTAAATGGTGATGGTCGGTAAGGGAAGGGGGGGGGATTAATGATAGTGGTGGTGAAGATTGATGAAGATTAAGCCACCCAAGAGGTGGCTCGGGCATGAATAACCCGCAAGTAGTGGTGGTGATGGTGTTACACGAACTACAGTACATAATCCTTTTTTTTGCTATTTGTACCGATGATGATGCTGGGAAGGCATTACCATGTTGGAATAGTCATCATGATTATGTTGGGAGTGTAATACTCATAATAACTATACTGAGAAGTATTAGTCATGATGACTAGGTTGGGAGTGTAATAGTCATGATGACAATGTTGGGAGTATAATAGTCATGAAGACAAAGTTGGTAGTGTAAAAATCATGATTATGTTGGCAGTGTAATTATCATGATGATTATGTTGGCAGTGTAATTGTCATGATGACTACGTTGGCAGTGAAATAGTCATGATGACTATGTTGGAAGTGTAATAGTCATGATGTTGGGAGAGTAATAGTCATAATGACAATGTTCGGAGATTAATAGTCATGATGACTATGTTGGGAGTGTTATGGTCATGATGACTATGTTGGAAGTGTTATGGTCATAATGACTATGTTGGGAGTGTTATGGGCATGATGACAATGTTGGGAGTGTAATAGTCATGATGACTATGATGGGAGTGTAATAGTCATGATGTTGGGAGAGTAATAGTCATGATGTTGGGAGAGTAATAGTCTTGATGTTGGGAGAGTAACAGTCATGATGTTGGGAGAGTAATAGTCATCATGTTGGGAGAGAAATAGTCATGATGACGATGTTGGGAGTGTAATTGTCACGCTGATTATGTTGAGGTTTTATAGTCATGATGACGATGTCTGGAGAGTAATAGTCATGATGACTATGTAGGGAGTGTAATTGTCAAGACGACTATGTAGAGGTTTAATAGTCATGATGACTATGTTGGAAGTGTAATTGTCATGATGGCTATGTTGAGGTTCTATAGTCATGGTGACGATGTTGGGAGTGTAATAGTCACGATGAAGATGTTGGGAGAGTAATAGTCATGATGGCTATGATGGGAGTGTAATAGACATGATGCCTATGTTGGGAGTGTAATAGTCATTATGACTATGTTGGGAGTGTAATAGTCATGATGACTATGTTGGGAGTGCAATAGTCATGATGACTAAGTTGGTAGTGTAATATTCATGACGACTATGTTGGCAGTGTAATTGTCATAATGACTAAATTGGCAGTGTAATAGTCATGATGACTATGTTGGACGTGTAAAAGTCATGAAGTTGGGAGAGAAATAGTCATGAAGACTATGTTGGGGGTATTATGGTCATGATGACTATGTTGGGGGTGTAATAGTCATGATGACTATGTTAGGAGAGTAATGGTCATGATGACTATGTTGGGAGTGCAATTGTCATGATGAAAATGTTGAGGTTTTATAGTCATGATGACGATGTTGGGAGAGTAAGTCATGATGACTATGTTAGGAGTGTAATTGTCATGATGACCATTTTCAGGTTTTATAGTCATGATGACTATGTTGGGAGTGCAATTGTCATGATGAAAATGTTGAGGTTTTATAGTCATGATGACGATGTTGGGAGAGTAAGTCATGATGACTATGTTAGGAGTGTAATTGTCATGATGACCATTTTCAGGTTTTATAGTCATGATGACTATGTTGGGAGTGTAATTGTCATGATGGCTATGTTGAGGTTTTATAGTCATGATGACGATGTTGGGAGTGTAATAGTCACGATGAAGATGTTGTGGGTGTAATAGTCATGATGACTATGTTGGGAGAGTAATAGTCATGATGACTATCTTGGGAGTATAATACTCATGATGACTGTGTTGGGAGAGTAATAGTCATGATGACTATGTTGAGGTTTTATAGTCATGCTGACGATGTTGGGAGTGTAATAGTCATGATGACTATATTGGGAGTGAAGTTGTCATGATGACTATGTTGGGAGTGTAATAGTCGTGATGACAATGTTCGGAGTGTAATAGTCATTATGACTATGTTGGGAGTGTAATAGTCATGATGACTATATTGGGAGAGTAATAGTCATGATGACAATGTTGGGAGTGCAATAGTCATGATGACAATGTTGAAAGTGTAATTGTCATGCTGTCTATGTTGGGAGTGTAATTGTCATGATGACTATGTTGGGAGAGTAATAGTCATGATGACTATGTTGGGAGTGTAAAAGTCATGATGACTATGTTGGGAGAGTCATAGTCATGATGACTATGTTGGGAGAGTCATAGTCATGATGATTATGTTGAGGTTTCATAGTCATGATGACGATGTTGGGAGTGTAATAGTCATGATGTTGAGAGAGTAATAATCATGATGTTGTGAGAGTAATAGTCATGATGTTGGGAGTGTAATAGTCATGATGTTGGGAGAGTAGTAGTCTTGATGTTAGGAGAGTAATAGTCATGATGATGGGAGAGAAATAGTCATGATGTTGGGAGAGTAATAGTCATGATGACGATGTTTGGAGAGTAATAGTCATGATGACTATAATGGAAGTGTAATATTCATGATGACTATGTTGGGAGAGTAATAGTCATGATGACTATGTTGGGAGTGTAATTGTCATGATGACCATTTAGAGGTTTTATAGTCATGATGACTATGTTAGGAATGTAATTGTCATGATAGCTATGTTGAGGTTTTATAGTCATGATGACGATGTTGGGAGTGTAATAGTCACGATGAAGATGTTGGGGGTGTAATAGTCATGATGACTATGTTGGGAGTGTAATAGTTACGATCACTATGTTGGGAGTGTAATAGTCATTGTGACTATGTTGGGAGTGTAATAATCATGATGACTTTGTTGGGAGAGTAATAGTCATGATGACGATGTTGAGAGTATAATACTCATGATGACTATGTTGGGAGAGTAATAGTCATGATGACTATGTTGAGGTTTTATAGTCATGATGACGATGTTGGGAGTGTAATAGTCATGATGATTATATTGGGAGTGTAATAGTCATTGTGACTATGTTGGGAGTGTAATAGTCGTGATGACAATGTTGGGAGTGTAGTAGTCATGATGACTATGTTGGGGTGTAATAGTCATGATGACTATATTGGGAGAGTAATAGTCATGATGACAATGTTAGGAGTGTAATAGTCATGATGACAATGTTGGGAGTGTAATAGTCATGCTGTCTATGTTAGTAGTGTAATTGTCATGATGACCATTTTGAGGTTTTATAGTAATGATGACTATGTTGGGAGTGTAATTGTCATGATGGCTATGTTGAGGTTTTATAGTCATGATGACGATGTTGGGAGTGTAATAGTCACGATGAAGATGTTGGGAGAGTAATAGTCATGATGGCTATGATGGGAGTGTAATAGACATGATGCCTATGTTGGGAGTGTAATAGTCATTATGACTATGTTGGGAGTGTAATAGTCATGATGACTATGTTGGGAGTGCAATAGTCATGATGACTAAGTTGGTAGTGTAATATTCATGACGACTATGTTGGCAGTGTAATTGTCATAATGACTAAATTGGCAGTGTAATAGTCATGATGACTATGTTGGACGTGTAAAAGTCATGAAGATGGGAGAGAAATAGTCATGAAGACTATGTTGGGGGTGTTATGGTCATGATGACTATGTTGGGGGTGTAATAGTCATGATGACTATGTTAGGAGAGTAATGGTCATGATGACTATGTTGGGAGTGCAATTGTCATGATGAAAATGTTGAGGTTTTATAGTCATAATGACGATGTTGGGAGAGTAAGTCATGATGACTATGTTAGGAGTTTAATTGTCATGATGACCATTTTCAGGTTTTATAGTCATGATGACTATGTTGGGAGTGCAATTGTCATGATGAAAATGTTGAGGTTTTATAGTCATGATGACGATGTTGGGAGAGTAAGTCATGATGACTATGTTAGGAGTGTAATTGTCATGATGACCATTTTCAGGATTTATAGTCATGATGACAATGTTGGGAGTGTAATTGTCATGATGGCTATGTTGAGGTTTTATAGTCATGATGACGATGTTGGGAGTGTAATAGTCACGATGAAGATGTTGTGGGTGTAATAGTCATGATGACTATGTTGGGAGAGTAATAGTCATGATGACTATCTTGGGAGTATAATACTCATGATGACTGTGTTGGGAGAGTAATAGTCATGATGACTATGTTGAGGTTTTATAGTCATGATGACGATGTTGGGAGTGTAATAGTCATGATGACTATATTGGGAGTGAAGTTGTCATGATGACTATGTTGGGAGTGTAATAGTCGTGATGACAATGTTCGGAGTGTAATAGTCATTATGACTATGTTGGGAGTGTAATAGTCATGATGACTATATTGGGAGAGTAATAGTCATGATGACAATGTTGGGAGTGCAATAGTCATGATGACAATGTTGAAAGTGTAATTGTCATGCTGTCTATGTTGGGAGTGTAATTGTCATGATGACTATGTTGGGAGAGTAATAGTCATGATGACAATGTTGGGAGTGTAATAGTCATGCTGTCTATGTTAGTAGTGTAATTGTCATGATGACCATTTTGAGGTTTTATAGTAATGATGACTATGTTGGGAGTGTAATTGTCATGATGGCTATGTTGAGGTTTTATAGTCATGATGACGATGTTGGGAGTGTAATAGTCACGATGAAGATGTTGGGGGTGTAATAGTCATGATGACTATGTTGGGAGTGTAATAGTCACGATGCCTATGTTTGGAGTATAATAGTCATTGTGACTATGTTGGGAGTGTAATAATCATGATGACTATGTTGGGAGAGTAATAGTCATGATGACTATGTTGAGGTTTTATTGTCATGATGACGATGTTGGGAGTGTAATAGTCATGATGACTATATTGGGAGTGAAATTGTCATGATGACTATGTTGGGAGTGTAATAGTCGTGATGACAATGTTCGGAGTGTAACAGTCATGATGACTATGTTGGGTGTGTAATAGTCATGATGACTATATTGGGAGAGTAATAGTCATGATGACAATGTTGGGAGTGTAATAGTCATGATGACAATGTTGGGAGTGTAATAGTCATGCTGTCTATGTTGGGAGTGTAATTGTCATAATGACTATGTTGGGAGAGTAATAGTCATGATGACTATGTTGGGAGAGTAATAGTCATGATGACTATCTTGGGAGTATAATACTCATGATGACTGTGTTGGGAGAGTAATAGTCATGATGACTATGTTGAGGTTTTATAGTCATGCTGACGATGTTGGGAGTGTAATAGTCATGATGACTATATTGGGAGTGAAGTTGTCATGATGACTATGTTGGGAGTGTAATAGTCGTGATGACAATGTTCGGAGTGTAATAGTCATTATGACTATGTTGGGAGTGTAATAGTCATGATGACTATATTGGGAGAGTAATAGTCATGATGACAATGTTGGGAGTGCAATAGTCATGATGACAATGTTGAAAGTGTAATTGTCATGCTGTCTATGTTGGGAGTGTAATTGTCATGATGACTATGTTGGGAGAGTAATAGTCATGATGACTATGTTGGGAGTGTAAAAGTCATGATGACTATGTTGGGAGAGTCATAGTCATGATGACTATGTTGGGAGAGTCATAGTCATGATGATTATGTTGAGGTTTCATAGTCATGATGACGATGTTGGGAGTGTAATAGTCATGATGTTGAGAGAGTAATAATCATGATGTTGTGAGAGTAATAGTCATGATGTTGGGAGTGTAATAGTCATGATGTTGGGAGAGTAGTAGTCTTGATGTTAGGAGAGTAATAGTCATGATGATGGGAGAGAAATAGTCATGATGTTGGGAGAGTAATAGTCATGATGACGATGTTTGGAGAGTAATAGTCATGATGACTATAATGGAAGTGTAATATTCATGATGACTATGTTGGGAGAGTAATAGTCATGATGACTATGTTGGGAGTGTAATTGTCATGATGACCATTTAGAGGTTTTATAGTCATGATGACTATGTTGGGAATGTAATTGTCATGATAGCTATGTTGAGGTTTTATAGTCATGATGACGATGTTGGGAGTGTAATAGTCACGATGAAGATGTTGGGGGTGTAATAGTCATGATGACTATGTTGGGAGTGTAATAGTTACGATCACTATGTTGGGAGTGTAATAGTCATTGTGACTATGTTGGGAGTGTAATAATCATGATGACTATGTTGGGAGAGTAATAGTCATGATGACGATGTTGAGAGTATAATACTCATGATGACTATGTTGGGAGAGTAATAGTCATGATGACTATGTTGAGGTTTTATAGTCATGATGACGATGTTGGGAGTGTAATAGTCATGATGATTATATTGGGAGTGTAATAGTCATTGTGACTATGTTGGGAGTGTAATAGTCGTGATGACAATGTTGGGAGTGTAGTAGTCATGATGACTATGTTGGAGTGTAATAGTCATGATGACTATATTGGGAGAGTAATAGTCATGATGACAATGTTGGGAGTGTAATAGTCATGATGACAATGTTGGGAGTGTAATAGTCATGCTGTCTATGTTAGTAGTGTAATTGTCATGATGACCATTTTGAGGTTTTATAGTAATGATGACTATGTTGGGAGTGTAATTGTCATGATGGCTATGTTGAGGTTTTATAGTCATGATGACGATGTTGGGAGTGTAATAGTCACGATGAAGATGTTGGGAGAGTAATAGTCATGATGGCTATGATGGGAGTGTAATAGACATGATGCCTATGTTGGGAGTGTAATAGTCATTATGATTATGTTGGGAGTGTAATAGTCATGATGACTATGTTGGGAGTGCAATAGTCATGATGACTAAGTTGGTAGTGTAATATTCATGACGACTATGTTGGCAGTGTAATTGTCATAATGACTAAATTGGCAGTGTAATAGTCATGATGACTATGTTGGACGTGTAAAAGTCATGAAGTTGGGAGAGAAATAGTCATGAAGACTATGTTGGGGGTGTTATGGTCATGATGACTATGTTGGGGGTGTAATAGTCATGATGACTATGTTAGGAGAGTAATGGTCATGATGACTATGTTGGGAGTGCAATTGTCATGATGAAAATGTTGAGGTTTTATAGTCATGATGACGATGTTGGGAGAGTAAGTCATGATGACTATGTTAGGAGTGTAATTGTCATGATGACCATTTTCAGGTTTTATAGTCATGATGACTATGTTGGGAGTGCAATTGTCATGATGAAAATGTTGAGGTTTTATAGTCATGATGACGATGTTGGGAGAGTAAGTCATGATGACTATGTTAGGAGTGTAATTGTCATGATGACCATTTTCAGGTTTTATAGTCATGATGACTATGTTGGGAGTGTAATTGTCATGATGGCTATGTTGAGGTTTTATAGTCATGATGACGATGTTGGGAGTGTAATAGTCATGATGAAGATGTTGTGGGTGTAATAGTCATGATGACTATGTTGGGAGAGTAATTGTCATGATGACTATCTTGGGAGTATAATACTCATGATGACTGTGTTGGGAGAGTAATAGTCATGATGACTATGTTGAGGTTTTATAGTCATGATGACGATGTTGGGAGTGTAATAGTCATGATGACTATATTGGGAGTGAAGTTGTCATGATGACTATGTTGGGAGTGTAATAGTCGTGATGACAATGTTCGGAGTGTAATAGTCATTATGACTATGTTGGGAGTGTAATAGTCATGATGACTATATTGGGAGAGTAATAGTCATGATGACAATGTTGGGAGTGCAATAGTCATGATGACAATGTTGAAAGTGTAATTGTCATGCTGTCTATGTTGGGAGTGTAATTGTCATGATGACTATGTTGGGAGAGTAATAGTCATGATGACAATGTTGGGAGTGTAATAGTCATGCTGTCTATGTTAGTAGTGTAATTGTCATGATGACCATTTTGAGGTTTTATAGTAATGATGACTATGTTGGGAGTGTAATTGTCATGATGGCTATGTTGAGGTTTTATAGTCATGATGACGATGTTGGGAGTGTAATAGTCACGATGAAGATGTTGGGGGTGTAATAGTCATGATGACTATGTTGGGAGTGTAATAGTCACGATGACTATGTTTGGAGAATAATAGTCATTGTGACTATGTTGGGAGTGTAATAATCATGATGACTATGTTGGGAGAGTAATAGTCATGATGACTATGTTGAGGTTTTATAGTCATGATGACGATGTTGGGAGTGTAATAGTCATGATGACTATATTGGGAGTGAAATTGTCATGATGACTATGTTGGGAGTGTAATAGTCGTGATGACAATGTTCGGAGTGTAACAGTCATGATGACTATGTTGGGAGTGTAATAGTCATGATGACTATATTGGGAGAGTAATAGTCATGATGACAATGTTGGGAGTGTAATAGTCATGATGACAATGTTGGGAGTGTAATAGTCATGCTGTCTATGTTGGGAGTGTAATTGTCATAATGACTATGTTGGGAGAGTAATAGTCATGATGACTATGTTGGGAGTGTAAAAGTCATGATGACTATGTTGGGAGAGTCATAGTCATGATGATTATGTTGAGGTTTCATAGTCATGATGACGATGTTGGGAGTGTAATAGTCATGATGTTGAGAGAGTAATAGTCATGATGTTGTGAGAGTAATAGTCATGATGTTGGGAGAGTAATAGTCTTGATGTTGGGAGAGTAATAGTCTTGATGTTAGGAGAGTAATAGTCATGATGTTGGGAGAGAAATAGTCATGATGTTGGGAGAGTAATAGTCATGATGACGATGTTTGGAGAGTAATAGTCATGATGACTATAATGGAAGTGTAATAGTCATGATGACTATGTTGGGAGTGAAATAGTCATGATGACTATGTTGGGAGAGTAATAGTCATGATGACTATGTTGGGAGTGTAATTGTCATGATGACAATGTTGAGGTTTTATAGTAATGATGACGATGTCTGGAGAGCAATAGTCATGATGACGATGTCTGGAGAGCAATAGTCATGATGACTTTATAGGGAGTGTAATTGTCATGATGACTATGTTGAGGTTTTATTGTCATGATTACTATGTTGGGAGTGCAATTGTCATGATAGCTATGTTGAGGTTTTATAGTTATGATGACGATGTTGGGAGTGTAATAGTCACGATGACGATGTTGGGAGAGTAACAGTCATGATGACTATGATAGGAGTGTAATAGGCACGATGAAGATGTTGGGGTGTAATAGTCATGATGACTATGTTGGGAGTGTAATAGTCATGGTGACTATGTTGGGAGTGTAATAGTCATGATGATTATGTTGGTAGTGTAATAATCATGACGACTATTTTGACAGTGTAATTGTCATGATGACTATATTGGCAGTGTAATAGCCATGATGACTGTTGAGAGTGTTATAGTCATGATGAAGATGTTGGGGTGTAATAGTCATGATGACTATGTTGGGAGTGTAATAGTCATGGTGACTATGTTGGGAGTGTAATAGTCATGATGATTATGTTGGTAGTGTAATAATCATGACGACTATTTTGACAGTGTAATTGTCATGATGACTATATTAACAGTGTAATAGCCATGATGACTGTTGAGAGTGTTATAGTCATGATGACTATGTTGGATGTGTAATAGTCAAAATGTTGGAAGAGTAATAGTCATGATGACTATGTTGAGAGTGTTATGGTCATGATGACTATGTTGGGAGTGTTATGGTCATGATGACAATGTTGGGAGCCTTATGGTCATGATGACGATGTTGGAAGAGTAATAGTCATGATGTTGGGAGAGTAATAGTCATGATGACTATGCAAGGTGTGTAATAGTCATGATGACTATATTGGGTGAGTAATAGTTATGATGACTATGTTGGGAGTGTAATTGTCATGATGGCTATGTTGAGGTTTTATAGTCATAATGAAGATATTGGGAGTGTAATTGACATGATAGCTATTTTGAGGTTTTATACTGATGATGACGATGTTGGGAGTGTAATAATCACGATGAAGATTTTGGAGGTGTAATAGTCATGATGACTATGTTGGGAGTGTAATAGTCATGATGACTATGTTGGGAGAGTAATAGTCATGATGACTATTTTGGGAGTGTAATAGTCATGATGACTATGTTGGTAGTGTAATAGTCATGATGATTATGTTGGGAGTGTAATAGTCATGATGACTTAGTTGGGAGAGTAATAGTCATGAAGACTATGTTGGGATAGTAATAGTCATGATGACTATGTTGGAAGTGTAACAGCCATGATGACTATGTTGGGAGAGTAATAGTCATGATGACTATGTTGAGGTTTTATAGTCAAGATGACGATGTTCGGAGTGTAATAGTAATAATGACTATGTTGGGAGTGTAATTGTCATGATGACTATGTTTAGAGTGTAATAGTCATGATGACTATGTTGGGAGTGTAATAGTCATTATGACTATGTTGGGAGAGTAATAGTCATGATGACTATGTTGGGAGAGTAATAGTCATGAGGACTATGTTGGGAGAGTAATAGTGATTATGACAATGTTGGGAGTGTAATAGCGATGATGACTATATTAGGAGAGTAATAGTGATGATGACTATATGCCAGCGAAAGCAGCGAAAGGTCATATTTTGCCCAAAACCCTCTGTAGTTTTCAAAATATCCCAAACATCCCAAATTCCACCCTTGAGCCATATTTTAGGAGGCCAAATTCTGCTTCTCTGCACGTATTCGCAGTTTAAATTATGACATTTTATACCGAAAATATGCCAATTACTGAGAGCAACGATGGATCATATTTTGCCCACTCCCTTCTTGCAGTTTTCAAAATATCCAAACATCCTAAATTCGACGCTTTAGCCATATTTTGGAGCCAAATTCTGGCTCTCTGCATGTATTCGCAGTTTGAAATTACGAGATTTTATACCAAAAATATTCCAATTACTGCAAGTGGCGATAGATCACATTTTGCCCAAAACCTCCCTGCAGTTTTCAAAATATCCCAAACATCCAAAATTCGACCCTTGAGAATTATTTTGGAGCCAAATTCTTCTTCTCTGCACGTATTCGTTGTTTGAAATTACGACTTTTTATCCTAAACATCCCAAATTTGACGCTTGTAAATATACTAATTATTGAAAGCAGCGATGGGTCACATTTTGCCCAAACCCCACGGCAGTTTGCAAAATATCCCAAACATCAAAAATTTGACCTTTGAGCAATATTTTGGAGCCAAAATCTGGCTCTCTGCGCGTATTCGCAGTTTGAAATTACGACTTTTATAACGCAAACATGAAAATTACTGAAAGCGGCGATGGATCACATTTTGTCCAAATCTTCCCTGCAGTTTTCAAAATATCCAAAACATCCAAAATTCGACGCTTGAGCCATATTTTGGAGCCAAATTCGGGCTCTCTGCACGTATTCGCAGTTTGAAATTATTTCATTTTCTACGAAAATATGCCAATTACTGAGAGCGACGATGGGTCACATTTTGCCAAAACCCCCCTGCAGTTTTCAAAATATCCCAAACATCCCAAATTCGACCCATGAGCTATATTTTTGAGCCAAATTCTCTCTCTTTCTGCACGTATTCGCAGTTGGAAATTGGGACATTTTATACCAAAAATATGCCAATTACTGAGTGCGGCGGTGGATCGTATTTTGCCCAAGTCCTCCCTGCTGTTTTCAAAATATCCCAAACATCCCAAATTCGACCCTTCAGCCATATTTTGGAGCCAAATTCTGGCTCTCTGCACATATTCGCAGTTTAAAATTACGATAGTTTATACCAAAAATATGTCAATTACTGAAAGCGGCGATAGATCACATTTTGCCCAAATCCCCCCTGCAGTTTTCAAAATATCCCAAACATCCCAAATTCAACGCTTGAGCATATTTTGGAGGAAAATTCTGGCTCTCTGCACGTATTCGCCGTTTGAAATTACGACTTTTTATACCGAAAATATGCCAATTACTTTGAGCGGCGATCGGTCACATTTTGCCCAAACCCCGCCATGCTGTTTTCAAAATATCGCTAACATTCTAAATTCGACGCTTGAGCCGAATTTTGGAGCAAAATTGTGGATCTCTGCACGTATTAGCTGTTTGAAATTTTTACTTTTTTTTTACCGAAATAATGCCAATTACTGTGAGAGGCGAAGGGTCATATTTTGCCCAAAACCCCCTGTAGTTTTCAAAATATCCCAAACATCCCAAATTCCACCCTTGAGCCATATTTTGGAGGCAAATTCTGGCTCTCTGCACGTATTCGCAGTTTAAATTATGACATTTTATATCGAAAATATGCCAATTTTTGAGAGCGGTGATGGATAACATTTTGCCCAATCCCTTCTAGCAATTTTCAAAATATCCAAAACATCCCAAATTCGACGCTTCAGCCATATTTTGGAGCCAAACTGTTGCTCTCTGCACGTATTAGCATTTTGAAATTTCGACTTTTTATTCCGAAATAATGCCAATTACTGTGAGCTACGAAAGGTCGCATTTTGCCCAAAACACCCTGCAGTTTTCAAAATATCCCAATTATCCCAAATTCCACCCTTGAGCCAAATTTCGGAGCCAAATTCTGGCGCTCCGCACGTATTCGCAGTTTTACATTAGGATTTTTTATACAGAAAATATGCCAATTACTTAGAGAAGCGATGGATCACATTTTGCCTAAACCCTCCTTGCAGTTTTCAGAATATCCAAAACATCCCAAATTCGACCCTTGAGCCATATTTTGGAGCTAATTTCTGGCTCTCTGCACGTATTCGCAGTTTGAAATTACGAATTTTTATCCCAATTATCCCAAATTTGACGGTTGAAAATATGCCAATTACTGAAAGAAGCGATGGGTCACGTTTTGCCCAAACCCCCCTGCAGTTTGCAAAATATCCCAAACATCCCAAATTGGACCCATGAGCCTTATTTTGGAGCCAAATTCAGGCTTTCTGCGCGTATTCGCAGCATGAAATTACGATTTTTTATACCGAAAACATGACAATTACTGAAAGCAGCGATGGATCACATTTTGCCCAAACCCTCCCTGCAGTTTTCAAAATATCCAAACATCCCAAATTCGACGCTTAAGCAATATTTTGGAGCCAAATTGGGGCTCTCTGCACGTATTCGCAGTTTGAAATTATTTAATTTTATACCGAAAATATGCCAATTACTGAGAGCGACGATTGGTCACATTTTGAACAAACCCCCCTGTAGTTTTCAAAATATACCAAACATCCTAACTTCGACCCATGAGCTATATTTTGATGCCAAATTTTTGCTCTCTGAACGTATTCGCAGTTTGAACTTACAACATTTTATACCGAAAATATGCCAATTACTGAGTACGGCGATGGATCACATTTTGCCCAAGCACTCCCTGCAGTTTTCAAAATATCCCAAACATCTCAAATTCGACCCTTGAGCCATATTTTGGCGCCAAATTTTGGCTTTCTGCATGTATTCGCAGTATGAAATTACGGCTTTTTATACCGAAAATATGCCAATTACTGAAAGCGGCGATGGATCACATTTTGCCGAAACCCCCTCTGCAGTTTTTTAATTATCCCAAACATCCCAAATTAGACCCTTGAGCCATATTTTGGAGCCAAATTCTTGCTCTCTGCACATATTCGCAGTTTGAAATTACGACAATTTATATCGAAAATATGTCAATACTTGCTAGCAGCGATAGGTCACATTTTGTCTAAACCCCCCCTGCAGTTTTCAAAATATCCCAAACATCCCAAATTCGACGCTTGAGCCATATTTTGGAGCAAAAATGTGGCTCTCTGCACGTATTAGCTGTTTGCAATTTTTACTTTTTATGCCGAAATAATGCCAATTACTGTGAGCAGCGAAAGGTCATATTTTGCCCAAAAACCCCCCTGCAGTTTTCAAAATATCCCAAACATCCCAAATTTCACCCTTGAGCTATATTTTGGAGGCAAACTCTGGCTCTATGCACTTATTCGCAGTTAAAATTAGGACATTTTATACCGAAAATATGCCAATTACTGAGAGCGGCGATGGATCACTGTTTGCCCAAACCCTCCTTGCAGTTTTCAAAATATCCAAAACATCCTAAATTCGACGTTTGAGCCATATTTTGGAGCCAAATTGTGGCTCTCTGCACGTATTAGCAGTATGAAATTTCGAGTTTTTTATCCCGAAATAATGCCAATTACTGTTAGCGGCGAAAGGTCACATTTTGCCTAAAACCCCCTGCAGTTTTCAAAATATCCCAATTATCCCAAATTCCACCCTTGAGCCAAATTTTGGAGCTAAATTGTGGCTCTCTGCACGTATTCGCAGTTTTACATTAAGATTTTTTATACCGAAAATATGCCAATTACTTAGAGCGGCGATGGACCACATTTTGCCTAAACCCTCCTGCAGTTTTCAAAATATCCAAAACATCCCAATTTTGCCCAAACCCTCTCTGCAGTTTTTAAATTATCCCAAACATCCCAAATTCGACAATTGTGCCATATTTTGGAGCCAAATTCTGGCTCTCTGCACGCATTCGCATTTTGAAATTACGACTTTTTATACCGAAAATATGCCAATTACTGAGAGCGGCGATAGATCACATTTTACCCAAACCCTCCCAGCAGTTTTTAAAAAATCGAAAACATCCCAAATTCGACCCTTGATGATTATTTTGGAACCAAATTTTGTCTTTCTGCTTGTATTCGCAGTTTGAAATTACGACTTTTTATACCGAAAATATGCCAATTACTGAAAGCAGCGATGGATCAAATTTTGCACAAACCCTCTCTGCAGTTTTTAAATTATCCCAAACATCCCAAATTCGACAATTGAGCCATATTTTGGAGCCAAATTCTGGCTCTCTGCACATATTCGCAGTTTGAAATTACAACATTTTATATCGAAAATATGTCAATACCTGCTAGCAGCGATAGGTCATATTTTGCCCAAACCCGCCCTGCAGTTTTCAAAATATCCCAAACATCCCAAATTCGACGCTTGAGCCATATTTTGAAGCTAAATTCGGGCTCTCTGCACGTATTCGCAGTTTGAAATTTCGTCTTTTTAAATTGAAAATATGCCAATTACTGAGAGCGGCGATGGATCACATTTTGCCCAAACCCTCCCTGCAGTTTTCAAAATATAGCAAACATCCCAAATTCGACGCTTGAGCTATATTTTGGGGACAAATTCTGACTCTCTGCAAGTATTCGCAGTTTGAAATCACGAAATTTTATACCGAAAATATGCCAATTACTTTGAGCGGCGATCGGTCACATTTTGCCCAAACCCCGCCATGCTGTTTCCAAAATATCGCAAACATTCCAAATTCGATGCTTGAGCCGAATTTACCGATGGAAGATGTACATGTAAAACCGCTCTAATCCAGCTGAAAAGTTGATATATGCAATAAAAACCGAACTTCTCCCCTTTCAATATCTTACTCAGTATTTTAACGAGAAACAAATAGTTGATTGAAAATGAAGTATTTAAGGTTAATTTCTAATCAATTATGTGTTTGCGTCATTTTTATCGTATATTAAATGAATTAATAACAATAAACTGAAAATTCACAAAAACGTGGAAAAACAGCAAAATATTGCCTAATTCGATGATATTTTGTTTAAATCACAGAAAGGAAAAGGGGATGATAAACGTCAAAATATTGCTAAATTCGAAGATTTTTAGTACAAAACAAAATGCAAGAAACTTGCCTAAAAATGCAAAATTTGCGAAATTAAGATATATGAAGGCCAAATCACATATCGTGAGAAAACATGAAGTAGTATCGAAATATTGGTAAAAACGAATATATTTACGTAAAATCACACTATATGAAAAACGTGAAAAAGTCACTATTTTACCATATTTGAGGATTTTAACTTCAAATTACAGAGCAAGGTTTCGTATTATTTAGATCCATGAAAAGACATATGACAATGTTGTTTCCAATGCAAATGATAAAAATCAATGTGTTTTCATTAGAATTAACTAAAATGTTCCTGATTTTCCGTTTATATTACCGATGGAAGATGTACACGTAACATCGCTCTAATCCGGCTGAAACGTCGATATATGTAATAAAAACTGAACTTCTCCCATTTTCAATATCTTACTCAGTATTTTAACGAGAAACAAATAGTTGATTGAAAATGAAGTATTTAAGGTTAATTTCTAATCAATTATGTGTTTGCATCATATTTATCGTATATATATTTAATTAATAACAATTAACTGAAAATTCACAAAAAACGTGGAGAAACAGCAAAATATTGCCTAATTCGAAGATATTTTGTTTAAATCACATAAGGAAAAAGGGGATGATGAACGTCAAAATATTGCTAAATTCGAAGATTTTTAGTACAAAACAAAATGCAAGAAACATGCTTAAAAATGCAAAATTTGCGAAAATAAGAGATATGAAGGCCTAATCACATATCGTGAGAAAACATGAAGTAGTATCGAAATATTGGTAAAAACGAATATATTTACGTAAAATCGCACTATATGAAAAACGTGAAAAAGTCACTATTATACCATATTTGAGGATTTCAACTTCATATTACAGAGCAATGTTTCGTATTATTTAGATCCAAGAAAAGACATATGACAATGTTGTTTCCAATACAAATGATAAAAATCAATGTGTTTTCATTAGAATTAACTAAAATGTTCCTGATTTTCCGTTTATATTACCGATGGAAGATGTACACGTAAAACCGCTCTAATCCGGCTGAAACACTGATATATGCAATAAAAACAGAACTTCTCCCCTTTTCAATATCTTACACAGTATTTTAACGAGAAACAAATAGTTGATTGAAAATGAAGTATTTATTGTTAATTTCTAATCAATTATGTGTTTGCATCATTTTTATCGTATATTTCATGAATTAATAACAATAACCTGAAAATTCACAAAAACGTGGAAAAACAGCAAAATATCGCATAATTCGATTATATTTTGTTTAAATCACATGAAGGAAAAGGGGATGATAAAAGTCAAAATATTGCTAAATTCGAAGATTTTAGTTCAAAACAAAATGCAAGAAACTTGCTTAAAAATGCAAAATTTGCGAAATTCTGAGATATGAAGGCCAAATCACATATCGTGAGAAAACATGAAGTTGTATCGAAATATTGGTAAAAATGACTATATTTACGTAAAATCACACTATATGAAAAACGTGAAAAAGTCACTATTATACCATATTTGAGGATTTTAACTTCAAATTACAGAGCAAGGTTTCGTATTACTTAGATCCAAGAAAAGACATATGACAATGTTGTTTCCAATACAAATGATAAAAATCAATGTATTTTCATTAGAATTAACTAAAATAATCCTGATTTTCCGTTTATTTTACCGATGGAAGATGTACACGTAAAACCGCTCTAATCCGGCTGAAACGTCGATATATGCAATAAAAACAGAAGTTCTCCCCTTTTCAATATCTTTCGCAGTATTTTAACGTGAAACAAATAGTTGATTGAAAATGAAGTATTTAAGGGTAATTTCTAATCAATTATGTGTTTGCATCATTTTTATCGTATATTTAATGTATTAATAACAATAAACTGAAAATTCACAAAAACGTGGAAAAACAGCAAAATATTGCCTAATTCGATGATATTTTGTTTAAATCACATAAAGGAAAAGGGGATGATAAACGTGAAAATATTGCTAAATTAGATGATTTTTAGTACGAAACAAAATGCAAGAAAACTTGCTTAAATTGCAATATTATGCGAAATTCTGAGACCTGAAGGCCAAATCACATATCGTGATATAATATGAAATAGTATCGAAATATTGGTAAAAATGAATATATATACGAAATATGAAATGAAAAACGTGAAAAAAGTCACTATTATACCAAATTTGAGGATTTTAACTTCGAATCATAGAGCGAGGTTTCGTATTATTTAGATCCGAGAAAAGACATATGACAATGTTGTTTCCAATACAAATGATAAAAATCAATGTGTTTTCATTAGAATTAACTAAATTGTTCATGATTTTCCGTTTATATTACCGATGGAAGATGTACACGTAAAACCGCTCTATTCCGGCTGAAACGTCGATATATGCAATAAAAACCGAACTTCTCCCCTTTTCAATATCTTACTCAGTATTTTAAGAGAAACAAATAGATGATTGCAAAAGAAGTATTTAAGGTTATTATCTAATCAATTATGTGTTTGCATAATTTTTATCGTATATTTAATGAATTAATAACAATAAACTGAAAATTCACAAAAACGTGGAAAAACAGCAAAATATTGCCAAATTCGATGATATTTTGTTTAAATCACATAAAGGAAAAGGGGATTGATAAACGTCAAAATATTGCTAAATTCGACAATTTTTAGTACAAAACAAAATGCAAGAAACTTGCTTAAAAATGCAAAATTTGCAAAATTCTGAGATATGAAGGCCAAATCACATATCTTGAGAAAACATGAAGTAGAATCGAAATATTGGTAAAAACGAATATATTTACGTATAATCACACTACATGAAAAACGTGAAAAAAGTAACTATTTTACCATATTTGAGTATTTTAATTTCAAATCATAGAGCGAGGTTTCGTATTATTTAGATCCAAGAAAAGACATATGACAATGCGAAACACATTTTATCATTCCAATCCAAATGATAAAAATAAAAAATTGAAACACGTGAAAAAGTCACTATTTTACCATATTTGAGGATTTTAACTTCAAATTATAGAGCAAGGTTTCGTATTATTTAGATCCAAGAAAAGACATATGACAATGTTGTTTCCAATACAAATGATAAAAATCAATGTGTTTTCATTAGAATTAACTAAAATGTTAAATAAATGAAGTATTTAAGGTTAATTTCTAATCAATTATGTGTTTGCATCATTTTTATCGTATATATATTGAATTAATAACAATAAACTGAAAATTCACAAAAACGTGGAAAAACAGCAAAATATTGCCTAATTCGATGATAATTTGTTTATATCACATATAGGAAAAGGGGTCATTGTTGATGGTGTAAGGCAGTACAGTGGTCATTGTAATGGTGTAGGGGCATACAGCGGTCATTGATGATGGCAGTACAGGTCTCATTCTTGGACGGTCAAGGATTGAACGCTGACCTGCAAGAAGCGAGACCGTCGCTCTACCGTCCAGTCCTACACTATTATGTAGTTCAATGCTGTTATGTAGTGGATCAATCATTGCTGTTACGATGCGGATCAATCCCAAACAAAGAGTAAGCCTCATTATTATTATTATTATTATTATTAATATTATTATTATTATTATTATTATTATTATTATTATTATTATTATTATTATTATTATTATTATTATTATTATTATTATTATTATTACACTTTTCTTTTCATGTGTCACACCTGTACTTTACATGTTTGTGCAAATGTTATAGCCTAACTTGTTGGCTGGTAAGCTTGTTATCCATGAGAAGTCAAAGAGAGCTGTACCACCTACAAGATACTCCAGATACCTTGCATGCTCTGGTTTCTTCAACAGGCTCTTTTTCCCAGTTACACTAACCCATTAAACTGTTACAATAAAACTAACACACATTATGCTGTAGTTTATTTATAACCACCAATTGTTGCATAAGCTATATGTACAGTTAAAGCTTCGCTACGTGTATGGATGAACACCTAACAGGTTAAATATTAAAAAGCAGTCCACTTTAAAATTAAAATAAATTAAATTAAATTAAATAATATTAATCCTTCATTCTAGCAGTGTTCAGTGGGAGACGATGGCGCGGGTGGGAGGAGGGTGGCGTGGGGGAACCTTCCCGTTATCCAGTGTAATCCTCACCATCCTCTGGCGGCGCTCTTTTACTTCATCTTTTTTGTCCTTATTTTTACGGTGTGATACTTTTGTCTGACGTTTGCCGAGGGCGTGGGCAGCAAGTTGTTTCTGTGCGTCGAGTACTGTGTATTGCTGCTCAACTGCAGTACACCTCTCCCACTCCCCAGGCCTCATTGTGTATACTTCAAACACCCTGGGAGAGCCCGAGGAGACGCAGACTGTCACTGGAAGACACCTCATTTTTTCAATCTTAGGGGGGGACTAGATTCCCGTCGCTCTACTTACTTGGCCACGTCAGAGTATAATTATTATGATTACGACCTAGCCATACCATCCAGCATTATTAGCCATAATTATATCCTAGATAACACAAAATATAGTTAACTGGCAATATAGCAATACTAACCCGTCATTGTGCGAGGCTATGGGTGAGAATAGTGGTTTAGGTTGTGATGGTTTAAATGGTGATGGTCGGTAAGGGAAGGGGGGGGAATTAATGATAGTGGTGGTGAAGATTGATGAAGATTAAGCCACCCAAGAGGTGGCTCGGGCATGAATAACCCGCAAGTAGTGGTGGTGATGGTGTTACACGAACTACAGTACATAATCGTATTTTTTTCCTATTTGTACCGATGATGATGCTGGGAAGGCATTACCATGTTGGAATAGTCATCATGATTATGTTGGGAGTGTAATACTCATAATAACTATACTGAGAAGTATTAGTCATGATGACTAGGTTGGGAGTGCAATAGTCTTGATGACAATGTTGGGAGTATAATAGTCATGATGACTAAGTTGGTAGTGTAAAAATCATGATTATGTTGGCAGTGTAATTATCATGATGATTATGTTGGCAGTGTAATTGTCATGATTACGTTGGCAGTGAAATAGTCATGATGACTATGTTGGAAGTGTAATAGTCATGATGTTGGGAGAGTAATAGTCATAATGACAATGTTCGGAGATTAATAGTCATGATGACTATGTTGGGAGTGTTATGGTCATGATGACTATTTTGGAAGTGTTATGGTCATAATGACTATGTTGGGAGTGTTATGGGCATGATGACAATGTTGGGAGTGTAATAGTCATGATGACTATGATGGGAGTGTAACAGTCATGATGTTGGGAGAGTAATAATCATGATGACAATGTTCGGTGATTAATAGTCATGATGACTATGTTGGAAATGTTATGGTCATGATGACTATGTTGGGAGTGTTATGGTCATAATGACTATGTTGGGAGTGTTATGGTCATGATGACAATGTTAGGAGTGTAATAGTCATGATGACTATGTTGGAAGTGTAATAGTCATGATGTTGGGAGAGTAATAGTCATAATGACAATGTTCGGAGATTAATAGTCATGATGACTATGTTGGGAGTGTTATGGTCATGATGACTATGTTGGAAGTGTTATGGTCATAATGACTATGTTGGGAGTGTTATGGGCATGATGACAATGTTGGGAGTGTAATAGTCATGATGACTATGATGGGAGTGTAATAGTCATGATGTTGGGAGAGTAATAATCATGATGACAATGTTCGGTGATTAATAGTCATGATGACTATGTTGGAAATGTTATGGTCATGATGACTATGTTGGGAGTGTTATGGTCATAATGACTATGTTGGGAGTGTTATGGTCATGATGACAATGTTGGGAGTGTAATAGTCATGATGACTATGATGGGAGTGTAATAGTCATGATGTTGGGAGAGTAATAGTCATGATGTTGGGAGAGTAATAGTCTTGAAGTTGGGAGAGTAACAGTCATGATGTTGGGAGAGTAATAGTCATCATGTTGGGAGAGAAATAGTCATAATGACGATGTTGGGAGTGTAATTGTCACGATGACTATGTTGAGGTTTTATAGTCATGATGACGATGTCTGGAGAGTAATAGTCATGATGACTATGTAGGGAGTGTAATTGTCAAGACGACTATGTAGAGGTTTAATAGTCATGATGACTATGTTGGAAGTGTAATTGTCATGATGGCTATGTTGAGGTTCTATAGTCATGGTGACGATGTTGGGAGTGTAATAGTCACGATGAAGATGTTGGGAGAGTAATAGTCATGATGGCTATGATGGCAGTGTAATAGTCACGATGAAGATGTTGGGGGTGTAATAGTCATGATGACTATGTTGGGAGTATAATAGTCATTATGACTATGTTGGGAGTGTAATAGTCATGATGACTATGTTGGGAGTGCAATATTCATGACGACTATGTTGGCAGTGTAATTGTCATAATGACTAAATTGGCAGTGTAATAGTCATGATGACTATGTTGGACGTGTAAAAGTCATGAAGTTGGGAGAGAAATAGTCATGAAGACTATGTTGGGGGTGTTATGGTCATGATGACTATGTTGGGGGTGTAATAGTCATGATGACTATGTTAGGAGAGTAATGGTCATGATGACTATGTTGGGAGTGCAATTGTCATGATGAAAATGTTGAGGTTTTATAGTCATGATGACGATGTTGGGAGAGTAATAGTCATGATGACTATGTTAGGAGTGTAATTGTCATGATGACCATTTTCAGGTTTTATAGTCATGATGACTATGTTGGGAGTGTAATTGTCATGATGGCTATGTTGAGGTTTTATAGTCATGATGACGATGTTGGGAGTGTAATAGTCACGATGAAGATGTTGGGGGTGTAATAGTCATGATGACTATGTTGGGAGAGTAATAGTCATGATGACTATGTTGGGAGTATAATACTCATGATGACTGTGTTGGGAGAGTAATAGTCATGATGACTATGTTGAGGTTTTATAGTCATGATAACGATGTTGGGAGTGTAATAGTCATGATGACTATATTGGGAGTGAAATTGTCATGATGACTATGTTGGGAGTGTAATAGTCGTGATGACAATGTTCGGAGTGTAATAGTCATGATGACTATGTTGGGAGTGTAATAGTCATGATGACTATATTGGGAGAGTAATAGTCATGATGACAATGTTGGGAGTGTAATAGTCATGATGACAATGTTGGGAGTGTAATAGTCATGCTGTCTATGTTGGGAGTGTAATTGTCATGATGACTATGTTGGGAGAGTAATAGTCATGATGACTATGTTGGGAGTGTAAAAGTCATGATGACTATGTTGGGGGGCTGTCATAGTCATGATGATTTTGTTGAGGTTTCATAGTCATGATGACGATGTTGGGAGTGTAATAGTCATGATGTTGAGAGAGTAATAGTCATGATGTTGTGAGAGTAATAGTCATGATGTTGGGAGAGTAATAGTCCTGATGTTGGGAGAGTAGTAGTCTTGATGTTAGGAGAGTAATAGTCATGATGTTGGGAGAGAAATAGTCATGATGTTGGGAGAGTAATAGTCATGATGACGATGTTTGGAGAGTAATAGTCATGATGACTATAATGGAAGTGTAATAGTCATGATGACTATGTTGGGAGTGAAATAGTCATGATGACTATGTTGGGAGAGTAATAGTCATGATGACAATGTTGGGAGTGTAATTGTCATGATGACAATGTTGAGGTTTTATAGTAATGATGACGATGTCTGGAGAGCAATAGTCATGATGACTATATAGGGAGTGTAATTGTCATGATGACTATGTTGAGGTTTTATTGTCATGATGAATATGTTGGGAGTGCAATTGTCATGATAGCTATGTTGAGGTTTTATAGTTATGATGACGATGTTGGGAGTGTAATAGTCACGATGACGATGTTGGGAGAGTAACAGTCATGATGACTATGATAGGAGTGTAATAGTCACGATGAAGATGTTGGGGTGTAATAGTCATGATGACTATGTTGGGAGAGTAATAGTCATGGTGACTATGTTGGGAGTGTAATAGTCATGATGATTATGTTGGGAGTGTAATAGTCATGATGCCTAAGTTGGTAGTGTAATAATCATGACGACTATTTTGACAGTGTAATTGTCATGATGACTATATTGGCAGTGTAATAGCCATGATGACTGTTGAGAGTGTTATAGTCATGATGACTATGTTGGATGTGTAATAGTCAAAATGTTGGACGAGTAATAGTCATGATGACTATGTTGAGAGTGTTATGGTCATGATGACTATGTTGGGAGTGTTATGGTCATGATGACAATGTTGGGAGTGTTATGGTCATGATGACGATGTTGCAAGAGTAATAGTCATGATGTTGGGAGAGTAATAGTCATGATGTTGGGAGAGTAATAGTCATGATGTTGGGAGAGTAATAGTCATGATGACTATGCTAGGGGTGTAATAGTCATGATGACTATATTGGGTGAGTAATAGTTATGATGACTATGTTGGGAGTGTAATTGTCATGATGGCTATGTTGAGGTTTTATAGTCATAATGAAGATATTGGGAGTGTAATTGACATGATGGCTATTTTGAGGTTTTATACTGATGATGACGATGTTGGGAGTGTAATAATCACGATGAAGATGTTGGAGGTGTAATAGTCATGATGACTATGTTGGGAGTGTAATAGTCATGATGACTATGTTGGGAGAGTAATAGTCATGAAGACTATTTTGGGAGTGTAATAGTCATGATGACTATGTTGGGAGTGTAATAGTCATGATGATTATGTTGGGAGTGTAATAGTCATGATGACTTAGTTGGGAGAGTAATAGTCATGAAGACTATGTTGGGATAGTAATAGATATGATGACTATGTTGGAAGTGTAACAGCCATGATGACTATGTTGGGAGAGTAATAGTCATGATGACTATGTTGAGGTTTTATAGTCAAGATGACGATGTTCGGAGTGTAATAGTAATGATGACTATGTTGGGAGTGTAATTGTCATGATGACTATGTTTAGAGTGTAATAGTCATGATGACTATGTTGGGAGTGTAATAGTCATTATGACTATGTTGGGAGAGTAATAGTCATGATGACTATGTTGGGAGAGTAATAGTCATGAGGACTATGTTGGGAGAGTAATAGTCATGATGACAATGTTGGGAGTGTAATAGCGATGATGACTATATTAGGAGAGTAATAGTGATGATGACTATGTTAGGAGTGTAATAGTCATGATGACAATGTTAGTAGTGTAATAGTCATGATGACTATGTTGGGAGTGTAATAGTCATGGTGCTTATGTTGGGAGTGTAATAGCCATGATGACTATGTTGGGAGTGTAATTGTCCTGATGACTATGTTGGGAGTGTAATAGTCATGATGATTATGTTAGAAGTGTAATTGTCATGATGAAAATTTTAGGAGTGTAATAGTCATGATTACTATGTTTTGAGTGTAATAGTCATGATGACTATGTTGGGAGAGTAATAGTCATGATAACTATCTTGGGAGTGTAATAGTCATGATGACTATGTTGGAAGTGTAACAGCCATGATGACTATGTTGGGAGTGTAATAGTCATGATAATTATGTTGGGAGAGTAATAGTCATGATGACTATGTTGGGAGAGTAATAGTCATGAAGACTATGTTGGGATAGTAATAGTCATGATGACTATGTTGGAAGTGTAACAGCCATGATGACTATGTTAGGAGAGTATTAGTCATGATTACTATGTTGAGGTTTTATAGTCACGATGACGATGTTGTGAGTGTAATAGTCATGATGACTATGTTGGGAGTGTAATTGTCATGATGACTATGTTTAGAGTGTAATATTCATGATGACTATGTTGGGAGTGTAATAGTCATGATGACTATGTTGGGAGAGTAATAGTCATGATGACAATGTTGGGAGTGTAATAGCGATGATGACTGTATTAGGAGAGTAATAGTGATGATGACTATGTTGGGAGTGTAATAGTCATGATGACAATGTTAGGAGTGTAATAGTCATGATGACTATATTGGGAGCGTAACAGTCATGGTGCATATGTTGGGAGTGTAATAGCCATGATGACTATGGTGGGAGTGTAATTGTCCGGATGACTAATTTGGGAGTGTAATCCTCATGATGACTATGTTGGGAGTGTAATAGTAATGATGACTATGTTGGGAGTGTAATAGTAATGATGACTATGTTGGGAGAGAATTAGTCATGATGACAATGTTGGGAGTGTAATAGCGATGATGACTATATTAGGAGAGTAATAGTGATGATAACTATTTTGGAAGTGTAATAGTCATGATGACTAAGTTGGGAGAGTAATAGTCATGATGACTATCTTGGGAGTGCAATAGTCATGATAACTATGTTGGGAGTGTAATAGTCATGATGATTATGTTGGGAGTGTAATAGTCATGATGACTATGTTGGGAGAGTAAAAGTCATGAAGACTATGTTGGGATAGTAATAGTCATGATGACTATGTTGGAAGTGTAACAGCCATGATGACTATGTTGGGAGAGTAATAGTCATGATGACTATGTTGAGGTTTTATAGTCACGATGACGATGTTGGGAGTGTAATAGTCATGATGATTATGTTGGGAGTGTAATAGTCATGATGACTATGTTGGGAGAGTAATAGTCATGATGACTATGTTGGGAGTGTAATAGTCATGATGACAATGTTAAGAGTGTAATAGTCATGATGACTATGTTGGGAGTGTATTAGTCATGGTGCCTATGTTGGGAGTGTAATAGCCATGATGACTGTTGGGAGAGTAATAGTCATGATGACTATGTTGGGAGTGTAATTGTCCTGATCAATATGTTGGGAGTGTAATTGTCATGATGATTATGTTAGAAGTGTAATTGTCATGATGAAAATTTTAGGAGTGTAATAGTCATGATGACTATGTTGGAAGTGTAATAGTCATGATGACTATGTTGGGAGAGTAATAGTCATGATGACTATGTTGGGAGAGTAATAGTCATGAAGACAATGTTGGGATAGTAATAGTCATGATGACTATGTTGGAAGTGTAACAGCCATGATGACTATGTTGCGAGAGTATTAGTCATGATGACTATGTTGAGGTTTTATAATCACGATGTCGATGTTGGGAGTGTAATAGTCATGATGACTATGTTGGGAGTGTAATTGTCATGATGACTATGTTTAGAGTGTAATAGTCATGATGACTATGTTGGGAGTGTAATAGTCATGATGACTATGTTGGGAGAGTAATAGTCATGATGACAATGTTGGGAGTGTAATAGCGATGATGACTATATTAGGAGAGTAATAGTAATGATAACTATGTTGGGAGTGTTATAGTCATGACGACAATGTTAGGAGTGTAATAGTCATGATGACTATGTTGGGAGCGTAATAGTCATGGTGCCTATGTTGGGAGTGTAATAGCCATGATGACTATGTTGGGAGTGTAATTGTCCTGATGACTAATTTGGGAGTGTAATCCTCATGATGACTATGTTGGGAGTGGAATAGTAATGATGACTTTGTTGGGAGTGTAATAGTAATGATGACTATGTTGGGAGAGTATTAGTCATGATGACTATGTTGGGAGTTTAATAGTCATGATGAGTATGTTGGGAGTGTAATAGTCATGATGACTACGTTGGGAGTGTGAGAGTCATGATGAATATGTTTCGAGAGTAATAATCATGATGACTATGTTGGGAGTGTAATTGTCGTGATGAATATGTTGGGAGTGTAATAGTCATGATGACTATTTCCATGACTATTGGCATATTTTCGGTATAAAATGTCGTAATTTGAAACAGCGAGTAGATGCATAGAGCAAGAATTTGGTTTAAAAATATGGCTTAAGCATCGAATTTGGGATGTTTGGGATATTTTGAAAACTGCAGGGGAGGGGGTTTGGGCAAAATGTGACTTATCGCCGCTCTCAGGATCACTCTTTGCCCAAACCTTCCTTGCAGTTTTCAAAATATCCAAAACATCCCAAATTCGACGCTTGAGCCATATTTTGGAGTCAAATTGTGGCTCTCTGCCCGTATTAGCAGTTTGAAGTTTCGAATTTTTATTCCGAAATAATGCCAATTACTGTGAGCGGCGAAAGGTCACATTTTGCCCAAAACCCCCTGCAGTTTTCAAAATATCCCAATTATCCCAAATTCCACCCTTGAGCCAAATTTTGGAGCCAAATTCTGGCTCTCTGCACGTATTCGCAGTTTTACATTAGGAATTTTTATACCGAAAATATGCCAATTACTTAAACCGGCGAAGGATCACATTTTGCCTAAACCCTCCTGCAGTTTTCAAAATATCCAAAACATCCCAAATTCATCCATATGAGCAATATTTTGCAGCCAAATTCTGGCTCTCTGCACGTATTCGCAGTTTGAAATCACGACTTTTTATACCGAAAATATGCCAATTAGTGAAAGCGGCAATAGATCACATTCTGCCCAAACACTCCCTGCAGTTTTCAAAATATCCCAAACATCCCGAATTAGACGCTTGACCCATATTTTGGAGCCAAATTCTCGCTCTCTGCACGCATTCGCAGTTTGAAATTACGACTTTTTATACCGAAAATATGCCAATTACTAAAAGCGGCGATGGATCAAATTTTGCCCAAATCCTCTCTGCAGTTTTTAAATTATCCCAAACATCCCAAATTCGACTCTTGAGCCATATTTTGGAGCCAAATTCTGGCTCTCTGCACATATTCTCAGTTTGAAATTACGACATTTTATATCGAAAATATGTCAATAACTGCTAGCAGCGATAGATCACATTTTGCCCGAACCCCCCGTGCAGTTTTCAAAGTATCCCAAACATCCCAAATTCGACGCTTGAGCCATATTTTGAAGCCAAATTTGGGCTCTCTGCTCGTATTCGCCGTTTGAAATTACGATTTTTATACCGAAAATATGAAAATTACTTTGAGCGGCGATGGGTCACATTTTGCCAAAACCCCGCCATGCTGTTTTCAAAGTATCGCAAACATTCCAAATTCGACGCTTGAGCCGAATTTTGGAGCAAAATTTTGGATCTCTGCACGTATTAGCTGCTTGAAATTTTTGACTTTTTATACCAAAAATATGCCAATTACTGAAAGCGGCGATGGATCACATTTTGCCCAAGCTCTCCCTGCAGTTTTCAAAATATCCCAAACATCCCAAATTCGACACTTGAGCCATATTTTGGAGCCAAATTTTGGCTTTCTGCATGTATTCGCAGTATGAAATTACGACTTTTTATACCGAAAATATGCCAATTACTTTGAGCAGCGATGGGTCACATTTTGCCCAAACCCCGCCATGCAGTTTTCAAAATATCGCAAACATCTTAAATTCGACGCTTGAGCCATATTTTGGAGCAAAATTATGGCTCTCTGCACGTATTAGCAATTTGAAATTTTGACTTTTTATCCCGAAATAATGCCAATTACTGTGAGCGGCGAATGGTCATATTTTGGCCAAAACCCCCTGCAGTTTTCAAAATATTCCAAATATCCCAAATTCCACCCTTGAGCTATATTTTGGAGGCAAATTCTGGCTCTATGCACGTATTCGCAGTTAAAATTAGGACATTTTATACCGAAAATATGCCAATTACTGAGACCGGCGATGGATCACTTTTAGCCAAAACCCTCCCTACAGTTTTCAAAAAATCCAAAACATCCCAAATTCGACGCTTGAGCCATATTTTGGAGCCAAATTGTGGCTCTCTACACGTATTAGCAGTTTGAAATTTCGAAATTTTATTCCGAAATAATGCCAATTACTGTTAGCAGCAAAAGGTTACATTTTGCCCAAAACCCCCTGCAGTTTTCAAAATATCAGAATTATCCCCAATTCCACCCTTGAGCCAAATTTTGTAGCCAAAATCTGGCTCTCTGCACGTATTCGCAGTTTCACATTAGGAATTTTTATACCGAAAATATGCCAATTACTTAGAGCGGCGATGGATCACATTTTGCCTAAACCCTCCTGCAGTTTTCAAAATATCAAAAACATCCCAAATTCATCCATATGAGCCATATTTTGCCGCCAAATTCTGGCTCTCTGCACGTATTCGCAGTTTGATATCACGAACTTTTATACCGAAAATATGCCAATTACTGAAAGCGGCAATGGATCACATTTTGCCCAAACCCCCCCCTGCAGTTTTCAAAATATCCCAAACATCCCAAACTCGACGCTTGAGCCATATTTTGAAGCTAAGTTCGGGCTCTCTGCACGTATTCGCAGTTTGAAATTTCGTCTTTTTAAACTGAAAATATGCCAATTACTGAGAGCGGCGATGGATCACATTTTGCCCAAACCCTCCCTGCAGTTTTCAAAATATAGCAAACATCCTGAATTCGACGCTTGAGCTATATTTTGGAGCCAAATTCTGACTCTCTGCACGTATTCGCAGTTTGAAATCACGAATTATAATATACCGAAAATATGCCAATTACTTTGAGCGGCGATCGGTCACATTTTGCCCAAACCCCGCCATGCTGTTTTCAAAATATCGCAAAAATTCCAAATTCGATGATTGAGCCGAATTGAGCCGAATCACGTATTAGCAGTTTGAAATTTCGAGTTTTTTATCCCGAAATAATGCCAATTACTGTGAGCTGCGAAAGGTCACATTTTGCCCAAAACCCCTTGCAGTTTTCAAAATATCCCAATTATTCCAAATTCCACCCTTGAGCCAAATTTTGAGCCAAATTCTGGTCCTTTGCACGTATTCGCAGGTTTAAATTAGGAATTTTTATACCGAAAATATGCCAATTACTTAGAGCGGCGATGTATTACTTTGTGCTCAAACCCTTCTTCAAGTTTTCAAAATATCCAAAAAATCCCAAATTCGACCCATCAGACACATTTTGGAGCTAAATTCTAGCTCTCTACACGTATTCGCAGTTTGAAATTACGATTTTTTATACCGAAGACATCCCAATCACTGAAAGCGGCAATGTATCACATTCTGCCCAAACCCTCCCCGCAGTTTTCAAAATACCCGAAACATCCCAAATTCGAAGCTTGAGCCATATTTTGGAGCCAAATTCTGGCTCTCTGCACGTATTCGCAGTTTGAAATTACGACTTTTTATACCGAAAATATGCCAATTACTGAAAGCGGCGATGGATTACATTTGGCCCAAACCCTCCCTGCAGTTTCCAAAATATCCCAAACATCCCAAATTCAACGCTTGAACCATATTTTGGAGAAAAATTCTGGCTCTCTGCACGTATTCGCCGTTTGAAATTACGACTTTTTATACCGAAAATATGTCAATTACTGTGAGCGGCGAAAGGTCACATTTTGCCCAAAAACCCCTGCAGTTTTCAAAATATCCCAATTATACCAAATTCCACCCCTGAGCCAAATTTTGGAGCCAAATTCTAGCTCTCTGCACGTATTCGCAGTTTTACATTAGGAATTTTTATACCAAAAATATGCCAATTACTTAAAGCGGCGATGGATCACATTTTGCCTAAACCCTCCTGCAATTTTCAAAATAATCAAAACATCCAAAATTCATCCATATGAGCAATAATTTGCAGCCAAAATTCTGGCACTCTGCACGTATTTGCAGTTTGAAATCACGAATTTTTATACCGAAAATATGCCAATTACTGAAAGCGGCAATAGATCACATTCTGCCCAAACACTCCCTGCAGTTTTCAAAATATCCCAAACATCCCAAATTAGACGCTTGAGCCATATTTTAGAATCAAATTCTGGCTCTCTGCACGCATTCGCAGTTTGAAATAACGACTTTTTATACCGAAAATATGCCAATTACTGAGAGCGGCGATGGATCACATTTTGCCTAAACCCTCCTGCAGTTTTCAAAATAATCAAAACATCCAAAATTCATCCATATGAGCAATATTTTGCAGCCAAATTCTGGCTCTCTGCACGTATTCGCAGTTTGAAATCACGAATTTTTATACCGAAAATATGCCAATTACTAAAAGCGGCAATAGATCACATACTGCCCAAACACTCCCTGCAGTTTTCAAAATATCCCAAACATCCCGAATTAGGCGCTTGACCCATATTTTGGAGCCAAATTCTGGCTTTCTGCACGCATTCGCAGTTTGAAATTACGACATTTTATACCGAAAATATGCCAATTACTGAGAGCAGCGATGGATCACGTTTTGCCCAAACCCTCCCAGCAGTTTTCAAAACATCCAAAATTCGACCCTTGAGAATTATTTTGGAGCCAAATTTTGTCTTTCTGCTTGTATTCGCACTCTGAAATTGCGACTTTTTATACCGAAAATATGCCAATTACTAAAAGCGGCGATGGATCAAATTTTGCCCAAACCCTCCCTGCAGTTTTTAAATTATCCCAAACATCCCAAATTCTACCCTTGAGCCATATTTTGGAGCCAAAATCTGGCTCTGTGCACATATTCTCAGTTTGAAATTACGACATTTTATATCGAAAATATGTCAATAACTGCTAGCAGCGATAGGCCACATTTTGCCCAAACCCCCCCTGCAGTTTTCAAAATATCCCAAACATCCCAAATTCGACGCTTGAGCCATATTTTGAAGCCAAATTCGGGCTCTCTGCACGTATTCGCCGTTTGAAATTACGACTTTTTATACCGAAAATATGCCAATTACTTTGAGCGGCGATGGGTTTATGCAATAAACGTTAAAATATTGCTAAATTCGATGATTTTTCGTACGAAGCAAAATGCAAGAAAACTTGCTTAAAATGCAATATTATGCGAAATTCTGAGATTTGAAGGCCAAATCACATATCGTGATACTACATGAAATAGTATCGAAATATTGGTAAAAATGAATATGTTTACGTAATATCAAACTACATGAAAAACGTGAAAAAAGTCACTATATAACCATATTTGAGGATTTTAACTTCAAATCATAGAGCGAGGTTTCGTATTATTTAGTTCCAAGAAAAGACATATGACAATGTTGTTTCCAATACAAATGATAAAAAACAATGTGTTTTCATTAGAATTAACTATAATGTTCTTGATTTTCCGTTTATATTAACGATGGAAGATGTACACGTAAAACCGCTCTAATCCGGCTGAAACGTCGATATATGCAATAAAAACCGAACTTCTCCCCTTTTCAATATCTTACTCAGTATTTTAACGAGAAACAAATAGATGATTGAAAATGAAGTATTTAAGGTTATTATCTAATCAATTATGTGTTTGCATCATTTTTATCGTATATATATGAATTAATACCCATGGACTGAAAATTCACAAAAACGTGGAAAACGGCAAAATATTGCCTAATTCGATGATATTTTGTTTAAATCACATGAAGGAAAAGGAGATGATAAACGTCAAAATATTGCTAAATTCGATGATTTTCCGTACGAAACAAAATGCAAGAAAACTTGCTTAAAATGCAATATTATGCGAAATTCTGAGATTTGAAGGCCAAATCACATATCGTGATACTACATGAAATAGTATCGAAATATTGGTAAAAATGAATATATTTACGTAATATCAAACTACATGAAAAACGTGAAAAAAGTCACTATATAACCATATTTGAGGATTTTAACTTCAAATCATAGAGCGAGGTTTCGTATTATTTAGATTCCAAGAAAAGACATATGACAATGTTGTTTCCAATACAAATGATAAAAAACAATGTGTTTTCATTAGAATTAACTATAATGTTCTTGATTTTCCGTTTATATTAACGATGGAAGATGTACACGTAAAACCGCTCTAATCCGGCTGAAACGTCGATATATGCAATAAAAACCGAACTTCTCCCCTTTTCAATATCTTACTCAGTATTTTAACGAGAAACAAATAGATGATTGAAAATGAAGTATTTAAGGTTATTATCTAATCAATTATGTGTTTGCATCATTTTTATCGTATATATATATATGAATTAATACCCATTGACGGAAAATTCACAAAAACGTGGAAAACGGCAAAATATTGACTAATTCGATGATATTTTGTTTAAATCACATGAAGGAAAAGGAGATGATAAACGTCAAAATATTGCTAAATTCGATGATTTTCGTACGAAGCAAAATGCAAGAAAACTTGCTTAAAATGCAATATTATGCGAAATTCTGAGATTTGAAGGCCAAATCACATATCGTGATACTACATGAAATAGTATCGAAATATTGGTAAAAATGAATATATTTACGTAATATCAAACTACATGAAAAACGTGAAAAAAGTCACTATATAACCATATTTGAGGATTTTAACTTCAAATCATAGAGCGAGGTTTCGTATTATTTAGATCCAAGAAAAGACATATGACAATGTTGTTTCCAATACAAATGATAAAAAACAATGTGTTTTCATTAGAATTAACTATAATGTTCTTGATTTTCCGTTTATATTAACGATGGAAGATGTACACGTAAAACCGCTCTAATCCGGCTGAAACGTCGATATATGCAATAAAAACCGAACTTCTCCCCTTTTCAATATCTTACTCAGTATTTTAACGAGAAACAAATAGATGATTGAAAATGAAGTATTTAAGGTTATTATCTAATCAATTATGTGTTTGCATCATTTTTATCGTATATATATATATGAATTAATACCCATTGACGGAAAATTCACAAAAACGTGGAAAACGGCAAAATATTGCCTAATTCGATGATATTTTGTTTAAATCACATGAAGGAAAAGGAGATGATAAACGTTCAAAATATTGCTATAATTCGATGATTTTTCGTACGAAGCAAAATGCAAGAAAACTTGCTTAAAATGCAATATTATGCGAAATTCTGAGATTTGAAGGCCAAATCACATATCGTGATACTACATGAAATAGTATCGAAATATTGGTAAAAATGAATATATTTACGTAATATCAAACTACATGAAAAACGTGAAAAAAGTCACTATATAACCATATTTGAGGATTTTAACTTCAAATCATAGAGCGAGGTTTCGTATTATTTAGTTCCAAGAAAAGACATATGACAATGTTGTTTCCAATACAAATGATAAAAAACAATGTGTTTTCATTAGAATTAACTATAATGTTCTTGATTTTCCGTTTATATTAACGATGGAAGATGTACACGTAAAACCGCTCTAATCCGGCTGAAACGTCGATATATGCAATAAAAACCGAACTTCTCCCCTTTTCAATATCTTACTCAGTATTTTAACGAGAAACAAATAGATGATTGAAAATGAAGTATTTAAGGTTATTATCTAATCAATTATGTGTTTGCATCATTTTTATCGTATATATATATGAATTAATACCCATGGACTGAAAATTCACAAAAACGTGGAAAACGGCAAAATATTGCCTAATTCGATGATATTTTGTTTAAATCACATGAAGGAAAAGGAGATGATAAACGTTAAAATATTGCTAAATTCGATGATTTTTCGTACGAAGCAAAATGCAAGAAAACTTGCTTAAAATGCAATATTATGCGAAATTCTGAGATTTGAAGGCCAAATCACATATCGTGATACTACATGAAATAGTATCGAAATATTGGTAAAAATGAATATGTTAACGTAATATCAAACTACATGAAAAACGTGAAAAAAGTCACTATATAACTATATTTGAGGATTTTAACTTCAAATCGTAGAGCGAGGTTTCGTATTATTTAGTTCCAAGAAAAGACATATGACAATGTTGTTTCCAATACAAATGATAAAAAACAATGTGTTTTCATTAGAATTAACTGTAATGTTCTTGATTTTCCGTTTATATTAACGATGGAAGATGTACACGTAAAACCGCTCTAATCCGGCTGAAACGTCGATATATGCAATAAAAACCGAACTTCTCCCCTTTTCAATATCTTACTCAGTATTTTAACGAGAAACAAATAGATGATTGAAAATGAAGTATTTAAGGTTATTATCTAATCAATTATGTGTTTGCATCATTTTTATCGTATATATATGAATTAAAACCCATGGACTGAAAATTCACAAAAACGTGGAAAACGGCAAAATATTGCCTAATTCGATGATATTTTGTTTAAATCACATGAAGGAAAAGGAGACGATAAACGTCAAAATTTTGCTATATTCAATGATTTTTCGTACGAAACAAAATGCAAGAAAAGTTGCTTAAAATGCAATATTATGCGAAATTCTGATATTTGAAGGCCAAATCACATATCGTGATACTACATGAAATAGTATCGAAATATTGGTAAAAATGAATATATTTACGTAATATCAAACTACATGAAAAACGTGAAAAAAGTCACTATATAACTATATTTGAGGATTTTAACTTCAAATCATAGAGCGAGATTTCGTATTATTTAGATCCAAGAAAAGACATATGACAATGTTGTTTCCAATACAAATGATAAAAAACAATGTGTTTTCATTAGAATTAACTATAATGTTCTTGATTTTCCGTTTATATTAACGATGGAAGATATACACGTAAAACCGCTCTAATCCGGCTGAAACGTCGATATATGCAATAAAAACCGAACTTCTCCCCTTTTCAATATCTTACTCAGTATTTTAACGAGAAACAAATAGATGATTGAAAATTAAGTATTTAAGGTTATTATCTAATCAATTATGTGTTTGCATCATTTTTATCGTATATATATATGAATTAATACCCATGGACGGAAAATTCACAAAAACGTGGAAAACGGCAAAATATTGCCTAATTCGATGATATTTTGTTTAAATCACATGAAGGAAAAGGAGATGATAAACGTTAAAATATTGCTAAATTCGATGATTTTTCGTACGAAGCAAAATGCAAGAAAACTTGCTTAAAATGCAATATTATGCGAAATTCTGAGATTTGAAGGCCAAATCACATATCGTGATACTACATGAAATAGTATCGAAATATTGGTAAAAATGAATATGTTAACGTAATATCAAACTACATGAAAAACGTGAAAAAAGTCACTATATAACTATATTTGAGGATTTTAACTTCAAATCGTAGAGCGAGGTTTCGTATTATTTAGTTCCAAGAAAAGACATATGACAATGTTGTTTCCAATACAAATGATAAAAAACAATGTGTTTTCATTAGAATTAACTGTAATGTTCTTGATTTTCCGTTTATATTAACGATGGAAGATGTACACGTAAAACCGCTCTAATCCGGCTGAAACGTCGATATATGCAATAAAAACCGAACTTCTCCCCTTTTCAATATCTTACTCAGTATTTTAACGAGAAACAAATAGATGATTGAAAATGAAGTATTTAAGGTTATTATCTAATCAATTATGTGTTTGCATCATTTTTATCGTATATATATATGAATTAATACCCATGGACGGAAAATTCACAAAAACGTGGAAAACGGCAAAATATTGCCTAATTCGATGATATTTTGTTTAAATCACATGAAGGAAAAGGAGATGATAAACGTCAAAATATTGCTATATTCGATGATTTTTCGTACGAAACAAAATGCAAGAAAACTTGCTTAAAATGCAATATTATGCGAAATTCTGAGATTTGAAGGCCAAATCACATATCGTGATACTACATGAAATAGTATCGAAATATTGGTAAAAATGAATATATTTACGTAATATCAAACTACATGAAAAACGTGAAAAAAGTCACTATATAACCATATTTGAGGATTTTAACTTCAAATCATAGAGCGAGGTTTCGTATTATTTAGATCCAAGAAAAGACATATGACAATGTTGTTTCCAATACAAATGATAAAAAACAATGTGTTTTCATTAGAATTAACTATAATGTTCTTGATTTTCCGTATATATTAACGATGGAAGATGTACACGTAAAACCGCTCTAATCCGGCTGAAACGTCGATATATGCAATAAAAACCGAACTTCTCCCCTTTTCAATATCTTACTCAGTATTTTAACGAGAAACAAATAGATGATTGAAAATGAAGTATTTAAGGTTATTATCTAATCAATTATGTGTTTGCATCATTTTTATCGTATATATATATGAATTAATACCCATTGACGGAAAATTCACAAAAACGTGGAAAACGGCAAAATATTGACTAATTCGATGATATTTTCTTTAAATCACATGAAGGAAAAGGAGATGATATAACGTCTAAATATTGCTAAATTCGATGATTTTCCGTACGAAACAAAATGCAAGAAAACTTGCTTAAAATGCAATATTATGCGAAATTCTGAGATTTGAAGGCCAAATCACATATCGTGATACTACATGAAATAGTATCGAAATATTGGTAAAAATGAATATATTTACGTAATATCAAACTACATGAAAAACGTGAAAAAAGTCACTATATAACCATATTTGAGGATTTTAACTTCAAATCATAGAGCGAGGTTTCGTATTATTTAGATCCAAGAAAAGACATATGACAATGTTGTTTCCAATACAAATGATAAAAAAAAATGTGTTTTCATTAGAATTAACTATAATGTTCTTGATTTTCCGTTTATATTAACGATGGAAGATGTACACGTAAAACCGCTCTAATCCGGCTGAAACGTCGATATATGCAATAAAAACCGAACTTCTCCCCTTTTCAATATCTTACTCAGTATTTTAACGAGAAACAAATAGATGATTGAAAATGAAGTATTTAAGGTTATTATATAATCAATTATGTGTTTGCATCATTTTTATCGTATATATATATGAATTAATACCCATTGACGGAAAATTCACAAAAACGTGGAAAACGGCAAAATATTGACTAATTCGATGATATTTAGTTTAAATCACATGAAGGAAAAAGAGATGATAAACGTTAAAATATTGCTAAATTCGATGATTTTTCGTACGAAGCAAAATGCAAGAAAACTTGCTTTAAATGCAATATTATGCGAAATTCTGAGATTTGAAGGCCAAATCACATATCGTGATACTACATGAAATTGTATCGAAATATTGGTAAAAATGAATATATTTACGTAATATCAAACTACATGAAAAACGTGAAAAAAGTCACTATATATCCATATTTGAGGATTTTAACTTCAAATCATAGAGCGAGGTTTCGTATTATTTAGTTCCAAGAAAAGACATATGACAATGTTGTTTCCAATACAAATGATAAAAAACAATGTGTTTTCATTAGAATTAACTATAATGTTCTTGATTTTCCGTTTATATTAACGAGGGAAGATGTACACGTAAAACCGCTCTAATCCGGCTGAAACGTCGATATATGCAATAAAAACCGAATTTCTCCCCTTTTCAATATCTTCCTCAGTATTTTAATGAGAAACAAATAGATGATTGAAAATGAAGTATTTAAGGTTATTATCTAATCAATTATGTGTTTGCATAATTTTTATCGTATATATATGAATTAATACCCATGGACTGAAAATTCACAAAAACGTGGAAAACGGCAAAATATTGCCTAATTCGATGATATTTTGTTTAAATCACATGAAGGAAAAGGGAATGATAAACGTCAAAATATTGCTAAATTCGATGATTTTCCGTACGAAACAAAATGCAAGAAAACTTGCTTAAAATGCAATATTATGCGAAATTCTGAGATTTCAAGGCCAAATCACATATCGTGATACTACATGAAATAGTATCGAAATATTGGTAAAAATGAATATATTTACGTAATATCAAACTACATGAAAAACGTGAAAAAAGTCACTATATAACCATATTTGAGGATTTTAACTTCAAATCATAGAGCGAGGTTTCGTATTATTTAGTTCCAAGAAAAGACATATGACAATGTTGTTTCCAATACAAATGATAAAAAACAATGTGTTTTCATTAGAATTAACTATAATGTTCTTGATTTTCCGTTTATATTAACGAGGGAAGATGTACACGTAAAACCGCTCTAATCCGGCTGAAACGTCGATATATGCAATAAAAACCGAACTTCTCCCCTTTTTAATATCTTACTCAGTATTTTAACGAGAAACAAATAGATGATTGAAAATGAAGTATTTAAGGTTATTATCTAATCAATTATGTGTTTGCATCATTTTTATCGTATATATATATATGAATTAATACCCATTGACGGAAAATTCACAAAAACGTGGAAAACGGCAAAATATTGACTGAATTCGATGATATTTTGTTTAAATCACATGAAGGAAAAGGGGATGATATACGTCAAAATATTGCTAAATTCGATGATTTTCCGTACGAAACAAAATGCAAGAAAACTTGCTTAAAATGCAATATTATGCGAAATTCTGAGATTTGAAGGCCAAATCACATATCGTGATACTACATGAAATAGTATCGAAATATTGGTAAAAATGAATATATTTACGTAATATCAAACTACATGAAAAACGTGAAAAAAGTCACTATATAACCATATTTGAGGATTTTAACTTCAAATCATAGAGCGAGGTTTCGTATTATTTAGATCCAAGAAAAGACATATGACAATGTTGTTTCCAATACAAATGATAAAAAAAATGTGTTTTCATTAGAATTAACTATAATGTTCTTGATTTTCCGTTTATATTAACGATGGAAGATGTACACGTAAAACCGCTCTAACCCGGCTGAAACGTCGATATATGCAATAAAAACCGAACTTTTCCCCTTTTCAATATCTTACTCAGTATTTTAACGAGAAACAAATAGATGATTGAAAATGAAGTATTTAAGGTTATTATATAATCAATTATGTGTTTGCATCATTTTTATCGTATATATATATGAATTAATACCCATTGACGGAAAATTCACAAAAACGTGGAAAACGGCAAAATATTGACTAATTCGATGATATTTTGTTTAAATCACATGAAGGAAAAGGAGGAGTTGATAAACGTTAAAATATTGCTAAATTCGATGATTTTTCGTAAGAAGCAAAATGCAAGAAAACTTGCTTTAAATGCAATATTATGCGAAATTCTGAGATTTGAAGGCCAAATCACATATCGTGATACTACATGAAATTGTATCGAAATATTGGTAAAAATGAATATATTTACGTAATATCAAACTACATGAAAAACGTGAAAAAAGTCACTATATATCCATATTTGAGGATTTTAACTTCAAATCATAGAGCGAGGTTTCGTATTATTTAGTTCCAAGAAAAGACATATGACAATGTTGTTTCCAATACAAATGATAAAAAACAATGTGTTTTCATTAGAATTAACTATAATGTTCTTGATTTTCCGTTTATATTAACGAGGGAAGATGTACACGTAAAACCGCTCTAATCCGGCTGAAACGTCGATATATGCAATAAAAACCGAATTTCTCCCCTTTTCAATATCTTCCTCAGTATTTTAATGAGAAACAAATAGATGATTGAAAATGAAGTATTTAAGGTTATTATCTAATCAATTATGTGTTTGCATCATTTTTATCGTATATATATGAATTAAAACCCATGGACTGAAAATTCACAAAAACGTGGAAAACGGCAAAATATTGCCTAATTCGATGATATTTTGTTTAAATCACATGAAGGAAAAGGAGATGATAAACGTCAATATTGCTAATTCGATGATTTTTCGTACGAAACAAAATGCAAGAAAACTTGCTTAAAATGCAATATTATGCGAAATTCTGAGATTTGAAGGCCAAATCACATATCGTGATACTACATGAAATAGTATCGAAATATTGGTAAAAAGGAATATATTTACGTAATATCAAACTACATGAAAAACGTGAAAAAAGTCACTATATAACCATATTTGAGGATTTTAACTTCAAATCATAGAGCGAGGTTTCGTATTATTTAGATCCAAGAAAAGTACATATGACAATGTTGTTTCCAATACAAATGATAAAAAAAAATGTGTCTTCATTAGAATTAACTATAATGTTCTTGATTTTCCGTTTATATTAACGATGGAAGATGTACACGTAAAACCGCTCTAACCCGGCTGAAACGTCGATATATGCAATTAAAACCGAACTTCTCCCCTTTTCAATATCTTACTCAGTATTTTAACGAGAAACAAATAGATGATTGAAAATGAAGTATTTAAGGTTATTATCTAATCAATTATGTGTTTGCATCATTTTTATCCTATATATATATGAATTAATACCCATTGACGGAAAATTCACAAAAACGTGGAAAACGGCAAAATATTGACTAATTCGATGATATTTTGTTTAAATCACATGAAGGAAAAGGAGATGATAAACGTTAAAATATTGCTAAATTCGATGATTTTTCGTACGAAGCAAAATGCAAGAAAACTTGCTTTAAATGCAATATTATGCGAAATTCTGAGATTTGAAGGCCAAATCACATATCGTGATACTACATGAAATTGTATCGAAATGTTGGTAAAAATGAATATATTTACGTAATATCAAACTACATGAAAAACGTGAAAAAAAGTCACTATATAACCATATTTGAGGATTTTAACTTCAAATCATAGAGCGAGGTTTCGTATTATTTAGTTCCAAGAAAAGACATATGACAATGTTGTTTCCAATACAAATGATAAAAAACAATGTGTTTTCATTAGAATTAACTATAATGTTCTTGATTTTCCGTTAATATTAACGATGGAAGATGTACACGTAAAACCGCTCTAATCCGGCTGAAACGTCGATATATGCAATAAAAACCGAACTTCTCCCCTTTTTAATATCTTACTCAGTATTTTAACGAGAAACAAATAGATGATTGAAAATGAAGTATTTAATGTTATTATCTAATCAATTATGTGTTTGCATCATTTTTATCGTATATATATATGAATTAATACCCATTGACGGAAAATTCACAAAAACGTGGAAAACGGCAAAATATTGACTAATTCGATGATATTTTCTTTAAATCACATGAAGGAAAAGGGGATGATTTACGTCTAAATATTGCTAAATTCGATGATTTTCCGTACGAAACAAAATGCAAGAAAACTTGCTTAAAATGCAATATTATGCGAAATTCTGAGATTTGAAGGCCAAATCACATATCGTGATACTACATGAAATAGTATCGAAATATTGGTAAAAATGAATATATTTACGTAATATCAAACTACATGAAAAACGTGAAAAAAGTTACTATATAACCATATTTGAGGATTTAACTTCAAATCATAGAGCGAGGTTTCGTATTATTTAGATCCAAGAAAAGACATATGACAATGTTGTTTCCAATACAAATGATAAAAAAAAATGTGTTTTCATTAGAATTAACTATACTGTTCTTGATTTTCCGTTTATATTAACGATGGAAGATGTACACGTAAAACCGCTCTAACCCGGCTGAAACGTCGATATATGCAATAAAAACCGAACTTCTCCCCTTTTCAATATCTTACTCAGTATTTTAACGAGAAACAAATAGATGATTGAAAATGAAGTATTTAAGGTTATTATCTAATCAATTATGTGTTTGCATCATTTTTATCGTATATATATATATATGAATTAATACCCATTGACGGAAAATTCACAAAAACGTGGAAAACGGCAAAATATTGACTAATTCGATGATATTTTGTTTAAATCACATGAAGGAAAAGGGGATGATATACGTCAAAATATTGCTAAATTCGATGATTTTCCGTACGAAACAAAATGCAAGAAAACTTGCTTAAAATGCAATATTATGCGAAATTCTGAGATTTGAAGGCCAAATCACATATCGTGATACTACATGAAATAGTATCGAAATATTGGTAAAAATGAATATATTTACGTAATATCAAACTACATGAAAAACGTGAAAAAAGTCACTATATAACCATATTTGAGGATTTTAACTTCAAATCATAGAGCGAGGTTTCGTATTATTTAGATCCAAGAAAAGACATATGACAATGTTGTTTCCAATACAAATGATAAAAAAAATGTGTTTTCATTAGAATTAACTATAATGTTCTTGATTTTCCGTTTATATTAACGATGGAAGATGTACACGTAAAACCGCTCTAATCCCGGCTGAAACGTCGATATATGCAATAAAAACCGAACTTCTCCCCTTTTCAATATCTTACTCAGTATTTTAACGAGAAACAAATAGATGATTGAAAATGAAGTATTTAAGGTTATTATATAATCAATTATGTGTTTGCATCATTTTTATCGTATATATATATATGAATTAATACCCATTGACGGAAAATTCACAAAAACGTGGAAAACGGCAAAATATTGACTAATTCGATGATATTTTGTTTAAATCACATGAAGGAAAAGGAGATGATAAACGTTAAAATATTGCTAAATTCGATGATTTTTCGTAAGAAGCAAAATGCAAGAAAACTTGCTTTAAATGCAATATTATGCGAAATTCTGAGATTTGAAGGCCAAATCACATATCGTGATACTACATGAAATTAGTATCGAAATATTGGTAAAAATGAATATATTTACGTAATATCAAACTACATGAAAAACGTGAAAAAAGTCACTATATAATCCATATTTGAGGATTTTAACTTCAAATCATAGAGCGAGGTTTCGTATTATTTAGTTCCAAGAAAAGACATATGACAATGTTGTTTCCAATACAAATGATAAAAAACAATGTGTTTTCATTAGAATTAACTATAATGTTCTTGATTTTCCGTTTATATTAACGAGGGAAGATGTACACGTAAAACCGCTCTAATCCGGCTGAAACGTCGATATATGCAATAAAAACCGAATTTCTCCCCTTTTCAATATCTTCCTCAGTATTTTAACTGAGAAACAAATAGATGATTGAAAATGAAGTATTTAAGGTTATTATCTAATCAATTATGTGTTTGCATCATTTTTATCGTATATATATGAATTAAAACCCATGGACTGAAAATTCACAAAAACGTGGAAAACGGCAAAATATTGCCTAATTCGATGATATTTTGTTTAAATCACATGAAGGAAAAGGAGATGATAAACGTCAAGATTGCTAATTCGATGATTTTTCGTACGAAACAAAATGCAAGAAAACTTGCTTAAAATGCAATATTATGCGAAATTCTGAGATTTGAAGGCCAAATCACATATCGTGATACTACATGAAATAGTATCGAAATATTGGTAAAAAGGAATATATTTACGTAATATCAAACTACATGAAAAACGTGAAAAAAGTCACTATATAACCATATTTGAGGATTTTAACTTCAAATCATAGAGCGAGGTTTCGTATTATTTAGATCCAAGAAAAGTACATATGACAATGTTGTTTCCAATACAAATGATAAAAAAAAATGTGTTTTCATTAGAATTAACTATAATGTTCTTGATTTTCCGTTTATATTAACGATGGAAGATGTACACGTAAAACCGCTCTAATCCGGCTGAAACGTCGATATATGACAATTAAAACCGAACTTCTCCCCTTTTCAATATCTTACTCAGTATTTTAACGAGAAACAAATAGATGATTGAAAATGAAGTATTTAAGGTTATTATCTAATCAATTATGTGTTTGCATCATTTTTATCCTATATATATATGAATTAATACCCATTGACGGAAAATTCACAAAAACGTGGAAAACGGCAAAATATTGACTAATTCGATGATATTTTGTTTAAATCACATGAAGGAAAAGGAGATGATAAACGTTAAAATATTGCTAAATTCGATGATTTTTCGTACGAAGCAAAATGCAAGAAAACTTGCTTTAAATGCAATATTATGCGAAATTCTGAGATTTGAAGGCCAAATCACATATCGTGATACTACATGAAATAGTATCGAAATATTGGTAAAAATGAATATATTTACGTAATATCAAACTACATGAAAAACGTGAAAAAAGTCACTATATAACCATATTTGAGGATTTTAACTTCAAATCATAGAGCGAGGTTTCGTATTATTTAGATCCAAGAAAAGTACATATGACAATGTTGTTTCCAATACAAATGATAAAAAACAATGTGTTTTCATTAGAATTAACTATAATGTTCTTGATTTTCCGTTTATATTAACGAGGGAAGATGTACACGTAAAACCGCTCTAATCCGGCTGAAACGTCGATATATGCAATAAAAACCGAACTTCTCCCCTTTTCAATATCTTACTCAGTATTTTAATGAGAAACAAATAGATGATTGAAAATGAAGTATTTAAGGTTATTATCTAATCAATTATGTGTTTGCATAATTTTTATCGTATATATATGAATTAATACCCATGGACTAAAATTCACAAAAACGTGGAAAACGGCAAAATATTGCCTAATTCGATGATATTTTGTTTAAATCACATGAAGGAAAAGGAGATGATAAACGTCAAAATATTGCTAAATTCGATGATTTTTCGTACGAAACAAAATGCAAGAAAACTTGCTTAAAATGCAATATTATGCGAAATTCTGAGATTTCAAGGCCAAATCACATATCGTGATACTACATGAAATAGTATCGAAATATTGGTAAAAATGAATATATTTACGTAATATCAAACTACATGAAAAACGTGAAAAAAGTCACTATATAACCATATTTGAGGATTTTAACTTCAAATCATAGAGCGAGGTTTCGTATTATTTAGTTCCAAGAAAAGACATATGACAATGTTGTTTCCAATACAAATGATAAAAAACAATGTGTTTTCATTAGAATTAACTATAATGTTCTTGATTTTCCGTTTATATTAACGAGGGAAGATGTACACGTAAAACCGCTCTAATCCGGCTGAAACGTCGATATATGCAATAAAAACCGAACTTCTCCCCTTTTTAATATCTTACTCAGTATTTTAACGAGAAACAAATAGATGATTGAAAATGAAGTATTTAAGGTTATTATCTAATCAATTATGTGTTTGCATCATTTTTATCGTATATATATATGAATTAATACCCATTGACGGAAAATTCACAAAAACGTGGAAAACGGCAAAATATTGACTGATTCGATGATATTTTGTTTAAATCACATGAAGGAAAAGGGGATGATAAACGTCAAAATATTGCTAAATTCGATGATTTTCCGTACGAAACAAAATGCAAGAAAACTTGCTTAAAATGCAATATTATGCGAAATCCTGAGATTTGAAGGCCAAATCACATATCGTGATACTACATGAAATAGTATCGAAATATTGGTAAAAATGAATATATTTACGTAATATCAAACTACATGAAAAACGTGAAAAAAGTCACTATATAACCATATTTGAGGATTTTAACTTCAAATCATAGAGCGAGGTTTCGTATTATTTAGATCCAAGAAAAGACATATGACAATGTTGTTTCCAATACAAATGATAAAAAAAATGTGTTTTCATTAGAATTAACTATAATGTTCTTGATTTTCCGTTTATATTAACGATGGAAGATGTACACGTAAAACCGCTCTAATCCGGCTGAAACGTCGATATATGCAATAAAAACCGAACTTCTCCCCTTTTCAATATCTTACTCAGTATTTTAACGAGAAACAAATAGATGATTGAAAATGAAGTATTTAAGGTTATTATATAATCAATTATGTGTTTGCATCATTTTTATCGTATATATATATGAATTAATACCCATTGACGGAAAATTCACAAAAACGTGGAAAACGGCAAAATATTGACTAATTCGATGATATTTTGTTTAAATCACATGAAGGAAAAGGAGGAGTTGATAAACGTTAAAATATTGCTAAATTCGATGATTTTTCGTAAGAAGCAAAATGCAAGAAAACTTGCTTTAAATGCAATATTATGCGAAATTCTGAGATTTGAAGGCCAAATCACATATCGTGATACTACATGAAATTGTATCGAAATATTGGTAAAAATGAATATATTTACGTAATATCAAACTACATGAAAAACGTGAAAAAAGTCACTATATATCCATATTTGAGGATTTTAACTTCAAATCATAGAGCGAGGTTTCGTATTATTTAGTTCCAAGAAAAGACATATGACAATGTTGTTTCCAATACAAATGATAAAAAACAATGTGTTTTCATTAGAATTAACTATAATGTTCTTGATTTTCCGTTTATATTAACGAGGGAAGATGTACACGTAAAACCGCTCTAATCCGGCTGAAACGTCGATATATGCAATAAAAACCGAATTTCTCCCCTTTTCAATATCTTCCTCAGTATTTTAATGAGAAACAAATAGATGATTGAAAATGAAGTATTTAAGGTTATTATCTAATCAATTATGTGTTTGCATCATTTTTATCGTATATATATGAATTAAAACCCATGGACTGAAAATTCACAAAAACGTGGAAAACGGCAAAATATTGCCTAATTCGATGATATTTTGTTTAAATCACATGAAGGAAAAGGAGATGATAAACGTCGATGATTCGATGATTTTTCGTACGAAACAAAATGCAAGAAAACTTGCTTAAAATGCAATATTATGCGAAATTCTGAGATTTGAAGGCCAAATCACATATCGTGATACTACATGAAATAGTATCGAAATATTGGTAAAAAGGAATATATTTACGTAATATCAAACTACATGAAAAACGTGAAAAAAGTCACTATATAACCATATTTGAGGATTTTAACTTCAAATCATAGAGCGAGGTTTCGTATTATTTAGATCCAAGAAAAGTCATATGACAATGTTGTTTCCAATACAAATGATAAAAAAAAATGTGTTTTCATTAGAATTAACTATAATGTTCTTGATTTTCCGTTTATATTAACGATGGAAGATGTACACGTAAAACCGCTCTAACCCGGCTGAAACGTCGATATATGCAATTAAAACCGAACTTCTCCCCTTTTGAATATCTTACTCAGTATTTTAACGAGAAACAAATAGATGATTGAAAATGAAGTATTTAAGGTTATTATCTAATCAATTATGTGTTTGCATCATTTTTATCCTATATATATATGAATTAATACCCATTGACGGAAAATTCACAAAAACGTGGAAAACGGCAAAATATTGACTAATTCGATGATATTTTGTTTAAATCACATGAAGGAAAAGGAGATGATAAACGTTAAAATATTGCTAAATTCGATGATTTTTCGTACGAAGCAAAATGCAAGAAAACTTGCTTTAAATGCAATATTATGCGAAATTCTGAGATTTGAAGGCCAAATCACATATCGTGATACTACATGAAATAGTATCGAAATATTGGTAAAAATGAATATATTTACGTAATATCAAACTACATGAAAAACGTGAAAAAAGTCACTATATAACCATATTTGAGGATTTTAACTTCAAATCATAGAGCGAGGTTTCGTATTATTTAGATCCAAGAAAAGACATATGACAATGTTGTTTCCAATACAAATGATAAAAAAAATGTGTTTTCATTAGAATTAACTATAATGTTCTTGATTTTCCGTTTATATTAACGATGGAAGATGTACACGTAAAACCGCTCTAACCCTGCTGAAACGTCGATATATGCAATAAAAACCGAACTTCTCCCCTTTTTAATATCTTACTCAGTATTTTAACGAGAAACAAATAGATGATTGAAAATGAAGTATTTAAGGTTATTATCTAATCAATTATGTGTTTGCATCATTTTTATCGTATATATATATGAATTAATACCCATTGACGGAAAATTCACAAAAACGTGGAAAACGGCAAAATATTGACTAATTCGATGATATTTTGTTTAAATCACATGAAGGAAAAGGAGATGATAAACGTTAAAATATTGCTAAATTCGATGATTTTCCGTACGAAACAAAATGCAAGAAAACTTGCTTTAAATGCAATATTATGCGAAATTCTGAGATTTGAAGGCCAAATCACATATCGTGATACTACATGAAATTGTATCGAAATATTGGTAAAAATGAATATATTTACGTAATATCAAACTACATGAAAAACGTGAAAAAAGTCACTATATATCCATATTTGAGGATTTTAACTTCAAATCATAGAGCGAGGTTTCGTATTATTTAGTTCCAAGAAAAGACATATGACAATGTTGTTTCCAATACAAATGATAAAAAACAATGTGTTTTCATTAGAATTAACTATAATGTTCTTGATTTTCCGTTTATATTAACGAGGGAAGATGTACACGTAAAACCGCTCTAATCCGGCTGAAACGTCGATATATGCAATAAAAACCGAATTTCTCCCCTTTTCAATATCTTCCTCAGTATTTTAATGAGAAACAAATAGATGATTGAAAATGAAGTATTTAAGGTTATTATCTAATCAATTATGTGTTTGCATCATTTTTTATCGTATATATATGAATTAAAACCCATGGACTGAAAATTCACAAAAACGTGGAAAACGGCAAAATATTGCCTAATTCGATGATATTTTGTTTAAATCACATGAAGGAAAAGGAGATGATAAACGTCGAATGATTCGATGATTTTTCGTACGAAACAAAATGCAAGAAAACTTGCTTAAAATGCAATATTATGCGAAATTCTGAGATTTGAAGGCCAAATCACATATCGTGATACTACATGAAATAGTATCGAAATATTGGTAAAAAGGAATATATTTACGTAATATCAAACTACATGAAAAACGTGAAAAAAGTCACTATATAACCATATTTGAGGATTTTAACTTCAAATCATAGAGCGAGGTTTCGTATTATTTAGATCCAAGAAAAGACATATGACAATGTTGTTTCCAATACAAATGATAAAAAACAATGTGTTTTCATTAGAATTAACTATAATGTTCTTGATTTTCCGTTAATATTAACGATGGAAGATGTACACGTAAAACCGCTCTAATCCGGCTGAAACGTCGATATATGCAATAAAAACCGAACTTCTCCCCTTTTCAATATCTTACTCAGTATTTTAACGAAAAACAAATAGATGATTGAAAGTGAAGTATTTAAGGTTATTATCTAATCAATTATGTGTTTGCATCATTTTTATCGTATATATATATGAATTAATACCCATTGACGGAAAATTCACAAAAACGTGGAAAACGGCAAAATATTGACTAATTCGATGATATTTTCTTTTAATCACATGAAGGAAAAGGGGATGATATACGTCAAAATATTGCTAAATTCGATGATTTTCCGTACGAAACAAAATGCAAGAAAACTTGCTTAAAATGCAATATTATGCGAAATTCTGAGATTTGAAGGCCAAATCACATATCGTGATACTACATGAAATAGTATCGAAATACTGGTAAAAATGAATATATTTACGTAATATCAAACTACATGAAAAACGTGAAAAAAGTCACTATATAACCATATTTGAGGATTTTAACTTCAAATCATAGAGCGAGGTTTCGTATTATTTAGATCCAAGAAAAGACATATGACAATGTTGTTTCCAATACAAATGATAAAAAAAAATGATGTTTTCATTAGAATTAACTATAATGTTCTTGATTTTCCGTTTATATTAACGATGGAAGATGTACACGTAAAACCGCTCTAACCCGGCTGAAACGTCGATATATGCAATTAAAACCGAACTTCTCCCCTTTTGAATATCTTACTCAGTATTTTAACGAGAAACAAATAGATGATTGAAAATGAAGTATTTAAGGTTATTATCTAATCAATTATGTGTTTGCATCATTTTTATCCTATATATATATGAATTAATACCCATTGACGGAAAATTCACAAAAACGTGGAAAACGGCAAAATATTGCCTAATTCGACGATATTTTGTTTAAATCACATGAAGGAAAAGGAGATGATAAACGTTAAAATATTGCTAAATTCGATGATTTTTCGTACGAAGCAAAATGCAAGAAAACTTGCTTTAAATGCAATATTATGCGAAATTCTGAGATTTGAAGGCCAAATCACATATCGTGATACTACATGAAATTGTATCGAAATGTTGGTAAAAATGAATATATTTACGTAATATCAAACTACATGAAAAACGTGAAAAAAGTCACTATATAACCATATTTGAGGATTTTAACTTCAAATCATAGAGCGAGGTTTCGTATTATTTAGTTCCAAGAAAAGACATATGACAATGTTGTTTCCAATACAAATGATAAAAAACAATGTGTTTTCATTAGAATTAACTATAATGTTCTTGATTTTCCGTTTATATTAACGAGGGAAGATGTACACGTAAAACCGCTCTAATCCGGCTGAAACGTCGATATATGCAATAAAAACCGAACTTCTCCCCTTTTTAATATCTTACTCAGTATTTTAACGAGAAACAAATAGATGATTGAAAATGAAGTATTTAAGGTTATTATCTAATCAATTATGTGTTTGCATCATTTTTATCGTATATATATATATGAATTAATACCCATTGACGGAAAATTCACAAAAACGTGGAAAACGGCAAAATATTGACTAATTCGATGATATTTTGTTTAAATCACATGAAGGAAAAGGGGATGATATACGTCAAAATATTGCTAAATTCGATGATTTTCCGTACGAAACAAAATGCAAGAAAACTTGCTTAAAATGCAATATTATGCGAAATTCTGAGATTTGAAGGCCAAATCACATATCGTGATACTACATGAAATAGTATCGAAATATTGGTAAAAATGAATATATTTACGTAATATCAAACTACATGAAAAACGTGAAAAAAGTCACTATATAACCATATTTGAGGATTTTAACTTCAAATCATAGAGCGAGGTTTCGTATTATTTAGATCCAAGAAAAGACATATGACAATGTTGTTTCCAATACAAATGATAAAAAAAATGTGTTTTCATTAGAATTAACTATAATGTTCTTGATTTTCCGTTTATATTAACGATGGAAGATGTACACGTAAAACCGCTCTAACCCGGCTGAAACGTCGATATATGCAATAAAAACCGAACTTCTCCCCTTTTCAATATCTTACTCAGTATTTTAACGAGAAACAAATAGATGATTGAAAATGAAGTATTTAAGGTTATTATATAATCAATTATGTGTTTGCATCATTTTTATCGTATATATATATATGAATTAATACCCATTGACGGAAAATTCACAAAAACGTGGAAAACGGCAAAATATTGACTAATTCGATGATATTTTGTTTAAATCACATGAAGGAAAAGGAGATGATAAACGTTAAAATATTGCTAAATTCGATGATTTTTCGTAAGAAGCAAAATGCAAGAAAACTTGCTTTAAATGCAATATTATGCGAAATTCTGAGATTTGAAGGCCAAATCACATATCGTGATACTACATGAAATTGTATCGAAATATTGGTAAAAATGAATATATTTACGTAATATCAAACTACATGAAAAACGTGAAAAAAGTCACTATATATCCATATTTGAGGATTTTAACTTCAAATCATAGAGCGAGGTTTCGTATTATTTAGTTCCAAGAAAAGACATATGACAATGTTGTTTCCAATACAAATGATAAAAAACAATGTGTTTTCATTAGAATTAACTATAATGTTCTTGATTTTCCGTTTATATTAACGAGGGAAGATGTACACGTAAAACCGCTCTAATCCGGCTGAAACGTCGATATATGCAATAAAAACCGAATTTCTCCCCTTTTCAATATCTTCCTCAGTATTTTAATGAGAAACAAATAGATGATTGAAAATGAAGTATTTAAGGTTATTATCTAATCAATTATGTGTTTGCATCATTTTTTTCGTATATATATGAATTAAAACCCATGGACTGAAAATTCACAAAAACGTGGAAAACGGCAAAATATTGCCTAATTCGATGATATTTTGTTTAAATCACATGAAGGAAAAGGAGATGATAAACGTCGATGATTCGATGATTTTTCGTACGAAACAAAATGCAAGAAAACTTGCTTAAAATGCAACATTATGCGAAATTCTGAGATTTGAAGGCCAAATCACATATCGTGATACTACATGAAATAGTATCGAAATATTGGTAAAAAGGAATATATTTACGTAATATCAAACTACATGAAAAACGTGAAAAAAATCACAATATAACCATATTTGAGGATTTTAACTTCAAATCATAGAGCGAGGTTTCGTATTATTTAGATCCAAGAAAAGACATATGACAATGTTGTTTCCAATACAAATGATAAAAAACAATGTGTTTTCATTAGAATTAACTATAATGTTCTTGATTTTCCGTTAATATTAACGATGGAAGATGTACACGTAAAACCGCTCTAATCCGGCTGAAACGTCGATATATGCAATAAAAACCGAACTTCTCCCCTTTTCAATATCTTACTCAGTATTTTAACGAAAAACAAATAGATGATTGAAAGTGAAGTATTTAAGGTTATTATCTAATCAATTATGTGTTTGCATCATTTTTATCGTATATATATATGAATTAATACCCATTGACGGAAAATTCACAAAAACGTGGAAAACGGCAAAATATTGACTAATTCGATGATATTTTCTTTTAATCACATGAAGGAAAAGGGGATGATATACGTCAAAATATTGCTAAATTCGATGATTTTCCGTACGAAACAAAATGCAAGAAAACTTGCTTAAAATGCAATATTATGCGAAATTCTGAGATTTGAAGGCCAAATCACATATCGTGATACTACATGAAATAGTATCGAAATACTGGTAAAAATGAATATATTTACGTAATATCAAACTACATGAAAAACGTGAAAAAAGTCACTATATAACCATATTTGAGGATTTTAACTTCAAATCATAGAGCGAGGTTTCGTATTATTTAGATCCAAGAAAAGACATATGACAATGTTGTTTCCAATACAAATGATAAAAAAAAATGTGTTTTCATTAGAATTAACTATAATGTTCTTGATTTTCCGTTTATATTAACGATGGAAGATGTACACGTAAAACCGCTCTAACCCGGCTGAAACGTCGATATATGCAATTAAAACCGAACTTCTCCCCTTTTGAATATCTTACTCAGTATTTTAACGAGAAACAAATAGATGATTGAAAATGAAGTATTTAAGGTTATTATCTAATCAATTATGTGTTTGCATCATTTTTATCCTATATATATATGAATTAATACCCATTGAAGGAAAATTCACAAAAACGTGGAAAACGGCAAAATATTGACTAATTCGATGATATTTTGTTTAAATCACATGAAGGAAAAGGAGATGATAAACGTTAAAATATTGCTAAATTCGATGATTTTTCGTACGAAGCAAAATGCAAGAAAACTTGCTTTAAATGCAATATTATGCGAAATTCTGAGATTTGAAGGCCAAATCACATATCGTGATACTACATGAAATTGTATCGAAATGTTGGTAAAAATGAATATATTTACGTAATATCAAACTACATGAAAAACGTGAAAAAAGTCACTATACAACCATATTTGAGGATTTTAACTTCAAATCATAGAGCGAGGTTTCGTATTATTTAGTTCCAAGAAAAGACATATGACAATGTTGTTTCCAATACAAATGATAAAAAACAATGTGTTTTCATTAGAATTAACTATAATGTTCTTGATTTTCCGTTTATATTAACGAGGGAAGATGTACACGTAAAACCGCTCTAATCCGGCTGAAACGTCGATATATGCAATAAAAACCGAACTTCTCCCCTTTTCAATATCTTACTCGGTATTTTAACGAGAAGCAAATAGATGATTGAAAATGAAGTATTTAAGGTTATTATCTAATCAATTATGTGTTTGCATCATTTTTATCGTATATATATGAATTAAAACCCATGGACTGAAAATTCACAAAAACGTGGAAAACGGCAAAATATTGCCTAATTCGATGATATTTTGTTTAAATCACATGAAGGAAAACGAGACGATAAACGTCAAAATTTTGCTATATTCAATGATTTTTCGTACGAAACAAAATGCAAGAAAACTTGCTTAAAATGCAATATTATGCGAAATTCTGATATTTGAAGGCCAAATCACATATCGTGATACTACATGAAATAGTATCGAAATATTGGTAAAAATGAATATATTTACGTAATATCAAACTACATGAAAAACGTGAAAAAAGTCACTATATAACTATATTTGAGGATTTTAACTTCAAATCATAGAGCGAGATTTCGTATTATTTAGATCCAAGAAAAGACATATGACAATGTTGTTTCCAATACAAATGATAAAAAACAATGTGTTTTCATTAGAATTAACTATAATGTTCTTGATTTTCCGTTTATATTAACGATGGAAGATATACACGTAAAACCGCTCTAATCCGGCTGAAACGTCGATATATGCAATAAAAACCGAACTTCTCCCCTTTTCAATATCTTACTCAGTATTTTAACGAGAAACAAATAGATGATTGAAAATGAAGTATTTAAGGTTATTATCTAATCAATTATGTGTTTGCATCATTTTTATCGTATATATATATGAATTAATACCCATGGACGGAAAATTCACAAAAACGTGGAAAACGGCAAAATATTGCCTAATTCGATGATATTTTGTTTAAATCACATGAAGGAAAAGGAGATGATAAACGTTAAAATATTGCTAAATTCGATGATTTTTCGTACGAAGCAAAATGCAAGAAAACTTGCTTAAAATGCAATATTATGCGAAATTCTGAGATTTGAAGGCCAAATCACATATCGTGATACTACATGAAATTGTATCGAAATATTGGTAAAAATGAATATATTTACGTAATATCAAACTACATGAAAAACGTGAAAAAAGTCACTATATATCCATATTTGAGGATTTTAACTTCAAATCATAGAGCGAGGTTTCGTATTATTTAGTTCCAAGAAAAGACATATGACAATGTTGTTTCCAATACAAATGATAAAAAACAATGTGTTTTCATTAGAATTAACTATAATGTTCTTGATTTTCCGTTTATATTAACGAGGGAAGATGTACACGTAAAACCGCTCTAATCCGGCTGAAACGTCGATATATGCAATAAAAACCGAATTTCTCCCCTTTTCAATATCTTCCTCAGTATTTTAATGAGAAACAAATAGATGATTGAAAATGAAGTATTTAAGGTTATTATCTAATCAATTATGTGTTTGCATCATTTTTTTCGTATATATATGAATTAAAACCCATGGACTGAAAATTCACAAAAACGTGGAAAACGGCAAAATATTGCCTAATTCGATGATATTTTGTTTAAATCACATGAAGGAAAAGGAGATGATAAACGTCAAAATATTGCTATATTCGATGATTTTTCGTACGAAACAAAATGCAAGAAAACTTGCTTAAAATGCAATATTATGCGAAATTCTGAGATTTGAAGGCCAAATCACATATCGTGATACTACATGAAATTGTATCGAAATATTGGTAAAAATGAATATATTTACGTAATATCAAACTACATGAAAAACGTGAAAAAAGTCACTATATAACCGTATTTGAGGATTTTAACTTCAAATCATAGAGCGAGGTTTCGTATTATTTAGTTCCATGAAAAGACATATGACAAAGTTGTTTCCAATACAAATGATAAAAAACAATGTGTTTTCACTAGAATTAACTATAATGTTCTTGATTTTCCGTTTATATTAACGAGGGAAGATGTACACGTAAAACCGCTCTAATCCGGCTGAAACGTCGATATATGCAATAAAAACCGAATTTCTCCCCTTTTCAATATCTTCCTCAGTATTTTAACGAGAAACAAATTGATGATTGAAAATGAAGTATTTAAGGTTATTATCTAATCAATTATGTGTTTGCATCATTTTTATCGTATATATATGAATTAAAACCCATGGACTGAAAATTCACAAAAACGTGGAAAACGGCAAAATATTGCCTAATTCGATGATATTTTGTTTAAATCACATGAAGGAAAAGGAGATGATAAACGTCGATGATTCGATGATTTTTCGTACGAAACAAAATGCAAGAAAACTTGCTTAAAATGCAATATTATGCGAAATTCTGAGATTTGAAGGCCAAATCACATATCGTGATACTACATGAAATAGTATCGAAATATTGGTAAAAAGGAATATATTTACGTAATATCAAACTACATGAAAAACGTGAAAAAAATCACTATATAACCATATTTGAGGATTTTAACTTCAAATCATAGAGCGAGGTTTCGTATTATTTAGATCCAAGAAAAGACATATGACAATGTTGTTTCCAATACAAATGATAAAAAACAATGTGTTTTCATTATAATTAACTATAATGTTCTTGATTTTCCGTTAATATTAACGATGGAAGATGTACACGTAAAACCGCTCTAATCCGGCTGAAACGTCGATATATGCAATAAAAACCGAACTTCTCCCCTTTTCAATATCTTACTCAGTATTTTAACGAGAAACAAATAGATGATTGAAAGTGAAGTATTTAAGGTTATTATCTAATCAATTATGTGTTTGCATCATTTTTATCTTATATATATATGAATTAATACCCATTGACGGAAAATTCACAAAAACGTGGAAAACGGCAAAATATTGACAAATTCGATGATATTTTCTTTTAATCACATGAAGGAAAAGGGGATGATATACGTCAAAATATTGCTAAATTCGATGATTTTCCGTACGAAACAAAATGCAAGAAAACTTGCTTAAAATGCAATATTATGCGAAATTCTGAGATTTGAAGGCCAAATCACATATCGTGATACTACATGAAATAGTATCGAAATATTGGTAAAAATGAATATATTTACGTAATATCAAACTACATGAAAAACGTGAAAAAATCACTATATAACCATATATGAGGATTTTAACTTCAAATCATAAAGCGAGGTTTCGTATTATTTAGATCCAAGAAAAGACATATGACAATGTTGTTTCCAATACAAATGATAAAAAAAAATGTGTTTTCATTAGAATTAACTATAATGTTCTTGATTTTCCGTTTATATTAACGATGGAAGATGTACACGTAAAACCGCTCTAACCCGGCTGAAACGTCGATATATGCAATTAAAACCGAACTTCTCCCCTTTTCAATATCTTACTCAGTATTTTAACGAGAAACAAATAGATGATTGAAAATGAAGTATTTAAGGTTATTATCTAATCAATTATGTGTTTGCATCATTTTTATCCTATATATATATGAATTAATACCCATTGACGGAAAATTCACAAAAACGTGGAAAACGGCAAAATATTGACTAATTCGATGATATTTTGTTTAAATCACATGAAGGAAAAGGAGATGATAAACGTTAAAATATTGCTAAATTCGATGATTTTTCGTACGAAGCAAAATGCAAGAAAACTTGCTTTAAATGCAATATTATGCGAAATTCTGAGATTTGAAGGCCAAATCACATATCGTGATACTACATGAAATTGTATCGAAATGTTGGTAAAAATGAATATATTTACGTAATATCAAACTACATGAAAAACGTGAAAAAAGTCACTATATAACCATATTTGAGGATTTTAACTTCAAATCATAGAGCGAGGTTTCGTATTATTTAGTTCCAAGAAAAGACATATGACAATGTTGTTTCCAATACAAATGATAAAAAACAATGTGTTTTCATTAGAATTAACTATAATGTTCTTGATTTTCCGTTTATATTAACGAGGGAAGATGTACACGTAAAACCGCTCTAATCCGGCTGAAACGTCGATATATGCAATAAAAACCGAATTTCTCTCCTTTTCAATATCTTCCTCAGTATTTTAACGAGAAACAAATAGATGATTGAAAATGAAGTATTTAAGGTTATTATCTAATCAATTATGTGTTTGCATCATTTTTATCGTGTATATATGAATTAAAACCCATGGACTGAAAATTCACAAAAACGCGGAAAACGGCAAAATATTGCCTAATTCGATGATATTTTGTTTAAATCACATGAAGGAAAAGGAGATGATAAACGTTAAAATATTGCTAAATTCGATGATTTTTCGTACGAAGCAAAATTCAAGAAAACTTGCTTAAAATGCAATATTATGCGAAACTCTGAGATTTGAAGGCCAAATCACATATCGTGATACTACATGAAATAATATCGAAATATTGGTAAAAATAAATATATTTATGTAATATCAAACTACATGAAAAACGTGAAAAAAGTCACTATATAGCCATATTTGAGGATTTTAACTTCAAATCATAGAGCGAGGTTTCGTATTATTTAGTTCCAAGAAAAGACATATGACAATGTTGTTTCCAATACAAATGATAAAAAACAATGTGTTTTCATTAGAATTAACTATAATGTTCTTGATTTTCCGTTTATATTAACGAGGGAAGATGTACACGTAAAACCGCTCTAATCCGGCTGAAACGTCGATATATGCAATAAAAACCGAACTTCTCCCCTTTTCAATATCTTACTCAGTATTTTAACGAGAAACAAATAGATGATTGAAAATGAAGTATTTAAGGTTATTATGAAATAGTATCGAAATATTGGTAAAAATGAATATATTTACGTAATATCAAACTACATGAAAAACGTGAAAAAAGTCACTATATAACCATATTTGAGGATTTTAACTTCAAATCATAGAGCGAGGTTTCGTATTATTTAGTTCCAAGAAAAGACATATGACAATGTTGTTTCCAATACAAATGATAAAAAACAATGTGTTTTCATTAGAACTAACTATAATGTTCTTCATTTTCCGTTTATATTAACGAGGGAAGATGTACACGTAAAACCGCTCTAATCCGGCTGAAACGTCGATATATGCAATAAAAACCGAACTTCTCCCCTTTTCTACATCTTACTCAGTATTTTAACGAGAAACAAATAGATGATTGAAAATGAAGTATTTAAGGTTATTATCTAATCAATTATGTGTTTGCATAATTTTTATCGTATATATATGAATTAATACCCATGGACTAAAAATTCACAAAAACGTGGAAAATGGCAAAATATTGCCTAATTCGATGATATTTTGTTTAAATCACATGAAGGAAAAGGGAATGATAAACGTCAAAATATTGCTAAATTCGATGATTTTCCGTACGAAACAAAATGCAACAAAACTTGCTTAAAATGCAATATTATGCGAAATTCTGTGATTTCAAGGCCAAATCACATATCGTGATACTACATGAAATAGTATCGAAATATTGGTAAAAATGAATATATTTACGTAATATCAAACTACATGAAAAACGTGAAAAAAGTCACTATTTAACCATATTTGAGGATTTTAACTTCAAATCATAATAGGGCGAGGTTTCGTATTATTTGGATCCAAGAAAAGACATATGACAATGTTGTTTCCAATACAAATGATAAAAATCAAAGTGTTTTCATTAGAATTAACTAAAATGTTCCTGGTTTTCCGTTTATATTACCGATAGAAGATGTACACGAAAATCGCTCTATTCCGGCTGCAACGTCGATATATGCAATAAAAACAGAACTTCTCCCCTTTTCAATATCTTACTCAGTATTTTAACGAGAAACAAATAGATGATTGAAAATGAAGTATTTAAGGTTATTATCTAATCAATTATGTGTTTGCATCATTTTTATCGTATATATATGAATTAATACCCATGGACTGAAAATTCAAAAAACGTGGAAAAACGGCAAAATATTGCCTAATTCGATGATATTTTCTTTAAATCACATGAAGGAAAAGGGGATGATAAACGTCAAAATATTGCTATATTCGATGATTTTTCGTACGAAACAAAATGCAAGAAAACTTGCGTAAAATGCAATATTACGCGAAATTCTGAGATTTGAAGGGCAAATCACATATCGTGATACTACATGAAATAGGATCGGAATATTGGTAAAAATGAATATATTTGCGTAATATCAAACTACATGATTAACGTGAAAAAGTTACTATTTTACCATATTTGAGGATTTTACCTTCAAATCATAGAGCGAGGTTTCGTATTATTTAGATCCAAGAAAAGACATATGACAATGTTGTTTCCAATACAAATGATAAAAATCAATGTGTTTTCATTAGAATTAACTAAAATGTTCCTGATTTTCCGTTTATATTTCCGATGGAAGATGTACACGAAAACCGCTCTATTCCGGCTGAAACGTCGATATATGCAATAAAATCAGAACTTCTCCGCCTTTCAATATCTTACTCAGTATTTTAACGAGAAAGAAATAGTTGATTGAAAATGAAGTATTTAAGGTTATTATCTAATCAATTATGTGTTTGCATCATTTTTATCGTATACATATGAATTAAAACCCATGGACTGAAATTTCACAAAAACGTGGAAAACGGCAAAATATTGCCTAATTCGATGATATTTTGTTTAAATCACCTGAAGGAAAAGGAGATGATAAACGTCAAAATATTGCTATATTCGATGATTTTTCGTACGAAACAAAATGCAAGAAAACTTGCTTAAAATGCAATATTATGCGAAATTCTGAGATTTGAAGGCCAAATCACATATCGTGATACTACATGAAATAGTATCGAAATATTGGTAAAAATGAATATATTTACGTAATATCAAACTACATGAAAAACGTGAAAAAAGTCACTATATAACTATATTTGAGGATTTTACCTTCAAATCATAGAGAGAGGTTTCATATTATTTAGTTCCAAGAAAAGACATATGACAATGTTGTTTCCAATACAAATGTTAAAAAACAATGTGTTTTCATTAGAATTAACTATAATGTTCTTGATTTTCCGTTTATATTAACGATGGAAGATGTACACGTAAAACCGCTCTAATCCGGCTGAAACGTCGATATATGCAATAAAAACCGAACTTCTCCCCTTTTCAATATCTTACTCAGTATTTTAACGAGAAACAAATAAATGATTGAAAATGAAGTATTTAAGGTTATTATCTAATCAATTATGTGTTTGCATCATTTTTATCGTATATATATATGAATTAAAACCCATGGACTGAAAATTCACAAAAACGTGGAAAACGGCAAAATATTGCCTAATTCGATGATATTTTGTTTAAATCACATGAAGGAAAAGGAGATAATAAACGTTAAAATATTGCTAAATTCGATGATTTTTCGTACGAAGCAAAATGCAAGAAAACTTGCTTAAAATGCAATATTATGCGAAATTCTGAGATTTGAAGGCCAAATCACATATCGTGATACTACATGAAATAGTATCGAAATATTGGTAAAAATGAATATATTTACGTAATATCAAACTACATGAAAAACGTAAAAAAAGTCACTATATAACCATATTTGAGGATTTTATCTTCAAATCATAGAGCGAGGTTTCGTATTATTTAGTTCCAAGAAAAGATATATGACAATGTTGTTTCCAATACAAATGATAAAAAACAATGTGTTTTCATTAGAATTAACTATAATGTTATTGATTTTCCGTTTATATTAACGAGGAAAGATGTACACGTAAAACCGCTCTAATCCGGCTGAAACGTCGATATATGCAATAAAAAACCGAACTTCTCCCCTTTTCAATATCTTACTCAGTATTTTAACGAGAAACCAATAGATGATTGAAAATTAAGTATTTAAGGTTATTATCTAATCAATTATGTGTTTGCATCATTTTTATCGTATATATATGAATTAAAACCCATGGACTGAAAATTCACAAAAACGTAGAAAACGGCAAAATATTGCCTAATTCGATGATATTTTGTTTAAATCACATGAAGGCAAAGGAGATAATAAACGTCAAAATATTGCTATTTTCGATGATTTTTCGTACGAAACAAAATGCAAGAAAACTTGCTTAAAATGCAATATTATGCGAAATTCTGAGATTTGAAGGCCAAATCACATATCGTGATACTACAAGAAATAGTATCGAAATATTGGTAAAAATGAATATATTTACGTAATATCAAACTACATGAAAAACGTGAAAAAAGGCACTATATAACCATATTTGAGGATTTTAACTTCAAATCATAGAGCGAGGTTTCGTATTATTTAGTTCCATGAAAAGACATATGACAAAGTTGTTTCCAATACAAATGATAAAAAACAATGTGTTTTCACTAGAATTAACTATAATGTTCTTGATTTTCCGTTTATATTAACGAGGGAAGATGTACACGTAAAACCGCTCTAATCCGGCTGAAACGTCGATATATGCAATAAAAACCGAATTTCTCCCCTTTTCAATATCTTCCTCAGTATTTTAACGAGAAACAAATTGATGATTGAAAATGAAGTATTTAAGGTTATTATCTAATCAATTATGTGTTTGCATCATTTTTATCGTATATATATGAATTAAAACCCATGGACTGAAAATTCACAAAAACGTGGAAAACGGCAAAATATTGCCTAATTCGATGATATTTTGTTTAAATCACATGAAGGAAAAGGAGATGATAAACGTCGATGATTCGATGATTTTTCGTACGAAACAAAATGCAAGAAAACTTGCTTAAAATGCAATATTATGCGAAATTCTGAGATTTGAAGGCCAAATCACATATCGTGATACTACATGAAATAGTATCGAAATATTGGTAAAAAGGAATATATTTACGTAATATCAAACTACATGAAAAACGTGAAAAAAATCACTATATAACCATATTTGAGGATTTTAACTTCAAATCATAGAGCGAGGTTTCGTATTATTTAGATCCAAGAAAAGACATATGACAATGTTGTTTCCAATACAAATGATAAAAAACAATGTGTTTTCATTATAATTAACTATAATGTTCTTGATTTTCCGTTAATATTAACGATGGAAGATGTACACGTAAAACCGCTCTAATCCGGCTGAAACGTCGATATATGCAATAAAAACCGAACTTCTCCCCTTTTCAATATCTTACTCAGTATTTTAACGAGAAACAAATAGATGATTGAAAGTGAAGTATTTAAGGTTATTATCTAATCAATTATGTGTTTGCATCATTTTTATCTTATATATATATGAATTAATACCCATTGACGGAAAATTCACAAAAACGTGGAAAACGGCAAAATATTGACAAATTCGATGATATTTTCTTTTAATCACATGAAGGAAAAGGGGATGATATACGTCAAAATATTGCTAAATTCGATGATTTTCCGTACGAAACAAAATGCAAGAAAACTTGCTTAAAATGCAATATTATGCGAAATTCTGAGATTTGAAGGCCAAATCACATATCGTGATACTACATGAAATAGTATCGAAATATTGGTAAAAATGAATATATTTACGTAATATCAAACTACATGAAAAACGTGAAAAAATCACTATATAACCATATATGAGGATTTTAACTTCAAATCATAAAGCGAGGTTTCGTATTATTTAGATCCAAGAAAAGACATATGACAATGTTGTTTCCAATACAAATGATAAAAAAAAATGTGTTTTCATTAGAATTAACTATAATGTTCTTGATTTTCCGTTTATATTAACGATGGAAGATGTACACGTAAAACCGCTCTAACCCGGCTGAAACGTCGATATATGCAATTAAAACCGAACTTCTCCCCTTTTCAATATCTTACTCAGTATTTTAACGAGAAACAAATAGATGATTGAAAATGAAGTATTTAAGGTTATTATCTAATCAATTATGTGTTTGCATCATTTTTATCCTATATATATATGAATTAATACCCATTGACGGAAAATTCACAAAAACGTGGAAAACGGCAAAATATTGACTAATTCGATGATATTTTGTTTAAATCACATGAAGGAAAAGGAGATGATAAACGTTAAAATATTGCTAAATTCGATGATTTTTCGTACGAAGCAAAATGCAAGAAAACTTGCTTTAAATGCAATATTATGCGAAATTCTGAGATTTGAAGGCCAAATCACATATCGTGATACTACATGAAATTGTATCGAAATGTTGGTAAAAATGAATATATTTACGTAATATCAAACTACATGAAAAACGTGAAAAAAGTCACTATATAACCATATTTGAGGATTTTAACTTCAAATCATAGAGCGAGGTTTCGTATTATTTAGTTCCAAGAAAAGACATATGACAATGTTGTTTCCAATACAAATGATAAAAAACAATGTGTTTTCATTAGAATTAACTATAATGTTCTTGATTTTCCGTTTATATTAACGAGGGAAGATGTACACGTAAAACCGCTCTAATCCGGCTGAAACGTCGATATATGCAATAAAAACCGAATTTCTCTCCTTTTCAATATCTTCCTCAGTATTTTAACGAGAAACAAATAGATGATTGAAAATGAAGTATTTAAGGTTATTATCTAATCAATTATGTGTTTGCATCATTTTTATCGTATATATATGAATTAAAACCCATGGACTGAAAATTCACAAAAACGCGGAAAACGGCAAAATATTGCCTAATTCGATGATATTTTGTTTAAATCACATGAAGGAAAAGGAGATGATAAACGTTAAAATATTGCTAAATTCGATGATTTTTCGTACGAAGCAAAATTCAAGAAAACTTGCTTAAAATGCAATATTATGCGAAACTCTGAGATTTGAAGGCCAAATCACATATCGTGATACTACATGAAATAATATCGAAATATTGGTAAAAATAAATATATTTATGTAATATCAAACTACATGAAAAACGTGAAAAAAGTCACTATATAACCATATTTGAGGATTTTAACTTCAAATCATAGAGCGAGGTTTCGTATTATTTAGTTCCAAGAAAAGACATATGACAATGTTGTTTCCAATACAAATGATAAAAAACAATGTGTTTTCATTAGAATTAACTATAATGTTCTTGATTTTCCGTTTATATTAACGAGGGAAGATGTACACGTAAAACCGCTCTAATCCGGCTGAAACGTCGATATATGCAATAAAAACCGAACTTCTCCCCTTTTCAATATCTTACTCAGTATTTTAACGAGAAACAAATAGATGATTGAAAATGAAGTATTTAAGGTTATTATGAAATAGTATCGAAATATTGGTAAAAATGAATATATTTACGTAATATCAAACTACATGAAAAACGTGAAAAAAGTCACTATATAACCATATTTGAGGATTTTAACTTCAAATCATAGAGCGAGGTTTCGTATTATTTAGTTCCAAGAAAAGACATATGACAATGTTGTTTCCAATACAAATGATAAAAAACAATGTGTTTTCATTAGAACTAACTATAATGTTCTTCATTTTCCGTTTATATTAACAAGGGAAGATGTACACGTAAAACCGCTCTAATCCGGCTGAAACGTCGATATATGCAATAAAAACCGAACTTCTCCCCTTTTCTACATCTTACTCAGTATTTTAACGAGAAACAAATAGATGATTGAAAATGAAGTATTTAAGGTTATTATCTAATCAATTATGTGTTTGCATAATTTTTATCGTATATATATGAATTAATACCCATGGACTAAAAATTCACAAAAACGTGGAAAACGGCAAAATATTGCCTAATTCGATGATATTTTGTTTAAATCACATGAAGGAAAAGGGAATGATAAGCGTCAAAATATTGCTAAATTCGATGATTTTCCGTACGAAACAAAATGCAACAAAACTTGCTTAAAATGCAATATTATTCGAAATTCTGTGATTTCAAGGCCAAATCACATATCGTGATACTACATGAAATAGTATCGAAATATTGGTAAAAATGAATATATTTACGTAATATCAAACTACATGAAAAACGTGAAAAAAGTCACTATTTAACCATATTTGAGGATTTTAACTTCAAATCATAATAGGGCGAGGTTTCGTATTATTTGGATCCAAGAAAAGACATATGACAATGTTGTTTCCAATACAAATGATAAAAATCAAAGTGTTTTCATTAGAATTAACTAAAATGTTCCTGGTTTTCCGTTTATATTACCGATAGAAGATGTACACGAAAATCGCTCTATTCCGGCTGCAACGTCGATATATGCAATAAAAACAGAACTTCTCCCCTTTTCAATATCTTACTCAGTATTTTAACGAGAAACAAATAGATGATTGAAAATGAAGTATTTAAGGTTATTATCTAATCAATTATGTGTTTGCATCATTTTTATCGTATATATATGAATTAATACCCATGGACTGAAAATTCAAAAAACGTGGAAAAACGGCAAAATATTGCCTAATTCGATGATATTTTCTTTAAATCACATGAAGGAAAAGGGGATGATAAACGTCAAAATATTGCTATATTCGATGATTTTTCGTACGAAACAAAATGCAAGAAAACTTGCGTAAAATGCAATATTACGCGAAATTCTGAGATTTGAAGGGCAAATCACATATCGTGATACTACATGAAATAGGATCGGAATATTGGTAAAAATGAATATATTTGCGTAATATCAAACTACATGATTAACGTGAAAAAGTTACTATTTTACCATATTTGAGGATTTTACCTTCAAATCATAGAGCGAGGTTTCGTATTATTTAGATCCAAGAAAAGACATATGACAATGTTGTTTCCAATACAAATGATAAAAATCAATGTGTTTTCATTAGAATTAACTAAAATGTTCCTGATTTTCCGTTTATATTTCCGATGGAAGATGTACACGAAAACCGCTCTATTCCGGCTGAAACGTCGATATATGCAATAAAATCAGAACTTCTCCGCCTTTCAATATCTTACTCAGTATTTTAACGAGAAAGAAATAGTTGATTGAAAATGAAGTATTTAAGGTTATTATCTAATCAATTATGTGTTTGCATCATTTTTATCGTATACATATGAATTAAAACCCATGGACTGAAATTTCACAAAAACGTGGAAAACGGCAAAATATTGCCTAATTCGATGATATTTTGTTTAAATCACCTGAAGGAAAAGGAGATGATAAACGTCAAAATATTGCTATATTCGATGATTTTTCGTACGAAACAAAATGCAAGAAAACTTGCTTAAAATGCAATATTATGCGAAATTCTGAGATTTGAAGGCCAAATCACATATCGTGATACTACATGAAATAGTATCGAAATATTGGTAAAAATGAATATATTTACGTAATATCAAACTACATGAAAAACGTGAAAAAAGTCACTATATAACTATATTTGAGGATTTAACCTTCAAATCATAGAGAGAGGTTTCATATTATTTAGATCCAAGAAAAGACATATGACAATGTTGTTTCCAATACAAATGATAAAAAAAATGTGTTTTCAATAGAATTAACTATAATGTTCTTGATTTTCCGTTTATATTAACGATGGAAGATGTACACGTAAAACCGCTCTAATCCGGCTGAAACGTCGATATATGCAATAAAAACCGAACTTCTCCCCTTTTCAATATCTTACTCAGTATTTTAACGAGAAACAAATAGATGATTGAAAATGAAGTATTTAAGGTTATTATCTAATCAATTATGTGTTTGCATCATTTTTGTCGTATATATATATGAATTAATACCCATGGACGGAAAATTCACAAAAACGTGGAAAACGGCAAAATATTGCCTAATTCGATGATATTTTGTTTAAATCACATGAAGGAAAAGGGGATGATAAACGTCAAAATATTGCTAAATTCGATGATTTTCCGTACGAAACAAAATGCAAGAAAACTTGCTTAAAATGCAATATTATGCGAAATTCTGAGATTTGAAGGCCAAATCACATATCGTGATACTACATGAAATAGTATCGAAATATTGGTAAAAATGAATATATTTACGTAATATCAAACTACATGAAAAACGTGAAAAAAGTCACTATATAACCATATTTGAGGATTTTAACTTCAAATCATAGAGCGAGGTTTCGTATTATTTAGATCCAAGAAAAGACATATGACAATGTTGTTTCCAATACAAATGATAAAAAAAAATGTGTTTTCATTAGAATTAACTATAATGTTCTTGATTTTCCGTTTATATTAACGATGGAAGATGTACACGTAAAACCGCTCTAATCCGGCTGAAACGTCGATATATGCAATAAAAACCGAACTTCTCCCCTTTTCAGTATCTTACTCAGTATTTTAACGAGAAACAAATAGATGATTGAAAATGAAGTATTTAAGGTTATTATCTAATCAATTATGTGTTTGCATCATTTTTATGGTATATATATATGAATTAATACCCATTGACGGAAAATTCACAAAAACGTGGAAAACGGCAAAATATTGACTAATTCGATGATATTTTTTTTAAATCACATGAAGGAAAAGGAGATGATAAACGTTAAAATATTGCTAAATTCGATGATTTTTCGTACGAAGCAAAATGCAAGAAAACTTGCTTAAAATGCAATATTATGCGAAATTCTGAGATTTGAAGGCCAAATCACATATCGTGATACTACATGAAATTGCATCGAAATATTGGTAAAAATGAATATATTTACGTAATATCAAACTACATGAAAAACGTGAAAAAGTCACTATATAACCATATTTGAGGATTTTAACTTCAAATCATAGAGCGAGGTTTCGTATTATTTAGTTCCAAGAAAAGACATATGACAATGTTGTTTCCAATACAAATGATAAAAAACAATGTGTTTTCATTAGAATTAACTATAATGTTCTTGATTTTCCGTTTATATTAACGAGGGAAGATGTACACGTAAAACCGCTCTAATCCGGCTGAAACGTCGATATATGCAAAAAAAAAGAATTTCTCCCCTTTTCAATATCTTCCTCAGTATTTTAACGAGAAACAAATTGATGATTGAAAATGAAGTATTTAAGGTTATTATCAAATCAATTATGTGTTTGCATCATTTTTATCGTATATATATGAATTAAAACCCATGGACGGAAAATTCACAAAAACGTGGAAAACGGCAAAATATTGCCTAATTCGATGATATTTTGTTTAAATCACATGAAGGAAAAGGAGATGATAAACGTCAAAATATTGCTATATTCGATGATTTTTCGTACGAAACAAAATGCAAGAAAACTTGCTTAAAATGCAATATTATGCGAAATTCTGAGATTTGAAGGCCAAATCACATATCGTGATACTACATGAAATAGTATCGAAATATTGGTAAAAATGAATATATTTACGTAATATCAAACTACATGAAAAACGTGAAAAAAGTCACTATATAACCATATTTGAGGATTTTAACTTCAAATCATAGAGCGAGGTTTCGTATTATTTAGATCCAAGAAAAGACATATGACAATGTTGTTTCCAATACAAATGATAAAAAACAATGTGTTTTCATTAGAATTAACTATAATGTTCTTGATTTTCCGTTAATATTAACGATGGAAGATGTACACGTAAAACTGCTCTAATCCGGCTGAAACGTCGATATATGCAATAAAAACCGAACTTCTCCCCTTTTCAATATCTTACTCAGTATTTTAACGAGAAACAAATTGATGATTGAAAATGAAATATTTAAGGTTATTATCTAATCAATTATGTGTTTGCATCATTTTTATCGTATATATATATGATTTAATACCCATGGACGGAAAATTCACAAAAACGTGGAAAACGGCAAAATATTGCCTAATTCGATGATATTTTGTTTAAATCACATGAAGGAAAAGGGGATGATAAACGTCAAAATATTGCTAAATTCGATGATTTTCCGTACGAAACAAAATGCAAGAAAACTTGCTTAAAATGCAATATTATGCGAAATTCTGAGATTTGAAGGCCAAATCACA